>NW_022325174.1:0-13014 GCF_002776525.5 Piliocolobus tephrosceles | reverse complement strand
ATTCAAGGTGTCTCAGGACTCCAGGAAGGAGTTGCTCAGTGCAGGCTCGCACCCTGGGCAGGCTTCCTAGAGGAGGCACTGGGATTTGGGTTGGATCTTACAATGTGGATTCAATGTGAGGATGATGCCGTCCTCCAAAATGTCCTTCTCCTGACCCTGTTTTGTTAAATGCAACTTGACACTTGACTGTCAAGACTCAGTTTGGTGTCACCTCCTCAAGCAGGGCCCCCCTGACTACAATCCCCCTTCTTTACCCAGAGGCCACCATTGCTCCCTCATGTGTCAGCCTCCCAGGCTGAGACTGAGTTCTTGAGGGTGGGGCCTGGCCAGCTTGGGAGCTGGGTTGTATCTGGGAACCTTGCCGGTTCCTCCAGCCATGTGCAGAGCTCCAGGGAGGCCACTGGGCCATTCCTAAGGAAGGCTGGAACCCAGGCACCTGGACTCTGGGTGGAGATCCCACTCCAAGGGGGCTGGAAACACCCCGAGCCCTGTCCCTCCCTACTGACCTTCAGGTCATAGAAGATGATGTCACCGAGCACCAGGTACACCTTCACGTAGTAGAGGGTCTCCTCATCAAACTCCAGCGGCGAGTTGCAGAGCTACAGGGCCTTGAGGTAGAAGTGCTCCGCCAGCTTGCCATGGCCCAGCAAGTGGTGCAGGGCGGCCAGCCAGTGGTAGGCGACGTGCTCATTCAGCCAGTCCCCTGGGGTGCAGGCCAAAGAGGCAGGTGTGAGGACATGGCTCCCTGCGGCAGTCAGGGCACAGTCCCCTCAGGAGCAGGTATGCAGAGCCCGGGCAGCACCTGGCTTGCCTCCAGGCACCTGTGGTCACCTGGGCAGCTCTGGCCAGTCCTTTCTGGGTTCCCAGACTCACTTTCCCATCTGCAAAGCAGAACTAATAAGGCTTGCCCCTGTCTACTGTGAGGCTTTGGCAAAGTCAGACTTGGATGGCCCAGCTCTGCCTACACTTAGCCACCTGCCTTTGTTCACTGGTTTTAAACAGGGGCGTCCACAACCCATGCAGTCCAGGTGCTCCCGGGAACCCCGGCTCCGTGCAGCCCACAGATGTGACATCTGACTCCTCCTGGGTGTGTCACAATCAGAGCCCCTTACCCTGGGGAGTCACCGCATGCCTGAGCTCCATCCAGGTCCCCCCACAGATGCACAAACCCACCTAGGCTGTCTCTGATGTCCTCCCCTTTTCAGGGCGAGTGCCGTGGAGCCCGCATTCAATACATTCCCACACAGCTGCACACCTACTCTGTACTGGGCCCCAAGGCACAAGGCTTTGGGGCATGCAGCCCGCCCAGGGTTCCCTGTCTCTGGAGGAGGACAAACGATCCTGGCACAGCACCAGGGGATGCCCGGCCTTAAGGGGCAGGCTGCTGGAAGGGGAACTGGGATTTCATCAGCCAGAGAGCTGTGTGGTTGATGAGGGTGGGAAGGGTACAAGACAAAGGGAATGTGCCACTCAGCCTGGCACAGGGACCGAGATGCCTGGCATGTCTGGAAGGCAGAGGGCACACTGGGTGGCCCTTGTGGTCAGCAGTGGGAAGAGACAGAGGAAGCAGAGCTCAGCACTGCATGAAAGACCTTGGGCTGTGCCGCATGGCCGGACGGGGAAGCCAGCTGGGCAGATCTGCCTGCCTGGACAGGAGACCAGGAAAATCCAGCAGCTGTTTCAGCTCCTGCCCTACAGACCTGGAGGCTGGGCTCTGGCAAAGTGTGGATCCTGGCAGGATGGGGGCTCAGGGGACTTACCCAGAGTGATGCTGAGTGCTAGGGCCATGTGGGCAACCTCCAAGCCCTCCTGGGGCTCCTCCAGCGTGGCCAGCAGTGCCACCAGCTTGTTGTACAGCTGCAGCTGCAGCTCCACCTTGCGGTTTCCATAGTCACTGCCAGGAGCAGGGCCCGGTCCTACCACACAGGCAGGTGGGGTCAGGCTTCCCGCAGCACCCACCTTGCCCAGCGCCTTCCTCAGAGCTCAAACATGTGCTTGGAGCATCCCACGCCCCAGTTACCCCTGCACCTCCGCAGAGCTCTGTGCTCTGGGATAACGCACGGTTCAGACACCCAAGTTGGGGGTGGAAGAGTCACCTGAGGCCCATCTAGCTACACCCAGCAGCCTCAGACCAGCCTCTCCCACCTGGGCACCGGGGGTCTGACTAGGGGGAGCCAGCACTCCTCTCTGCTCTAAAAACACCACATTTATCTGTGCCCAGGGCTGAGCCACACCGTGAGCTCAGAGGAAGGGAGAAGCCGTCCACGCTTTGGGGTGCAGGCAGACTTGGGCCCTGGCCCTAGGCCTCCCACTGACATGCTGAGTGTCCTTTGACAGGTCCCTGTGCTTCTCTGAGCCTCAGCTTCCTCATCTGGAAGATGGGGACAGGACTTCCCACTCATGGTTGCTTGAGATCATCAGGCGCAAGGGTAGAGCCACTGTCATGTCCAGACCCGAGCGTTTGTCCCGGGCAGGGGGCACAGTCAATATCATTCCCGGTGAGACCACTAGGCAAGGATAGGGCCATTGCCACATCCAGGCCCCAAGCGTTTGTCTCGGGCAGGGGCACAGTCAATATCATTCCCGGTGAGACCACTGGGAAACTAAGCATGTGCATAGGTGGCCTTGCCTCCAGGTGGGAGGCCTCTGCCCTGCCATACCTGTGCCTCAGCCCTCCAGGTGACCCCCTGAGGCCCACATAAATCAGCCCACAGGCCAGCTCACCCGGTAGAAGGACACGGCTTTCTCCCACGCCCAGGCCTCGTTGAAGATATCTCCAGCTGCCTCAAACGGCTCCAGCCCCAGGTTGGAGTCGCCTGTGTACAGGACCACATTCTGTGCCACCTGAAAGGAGCAGAAGTTCCCTCAAGACTCACACCTGGTGAGGTGGCCACACCCACCTTCGCCAGCCTCCTTCCTCTCACACACTGCAGGTACACCTGAGCATTTTTCAGACCTGTGCATTAGGGCTGCCCCACCACTGGCATGAGGACAATGAACTGATGCACTTGAGTGCCAGGAGGTGACTGAGCAGCTGCAGCCCAGGGGCCTGACACCTGTGAATCCTACCACCAGGGATAGCCCTAGCCCACACCCCACCCCCGCACTCAAAACAGTTTCCGTGGTCCCCAGATTGCTGGGAGCCCATCACCTGGTTCCTTTCTGCGTTGCCACATCCCTGCCGCAGCTCAGGGCCGCACATCAACAGTGTTTGTGGGTGGGCCTGGTCCCCTCTTGGCCATGAGCTCTTGATCCTTCTCCTCAGCTCAAGGAGGTATACAGCAGGTGCTCAATAATGAATGTTTCACCAGGCTCGTGGGCTTCACAATTTGTTCCAGATCACACTCTGTTTCGGAAAGCCTCTGAAAACAGCCGCTATGATAGATTCATTTTGTAAGGAGATGTGCCACGTGTCGCTTGGAGCACGTTCTTCTGTGTGTTAACTGAGTGGTCGCATTCTTTGAGCATGAGCTGTATACCAGCAGGTGCTAGGCACTGTGAGGGGCCACACCTCTGCCCTCAGGGAGAAGATGCTGGCCACTGGGGGAGGATGTGAGGGAACCAGTTGGAGGGAGGGAAAAGGCATACAACAGGTGCTCAACAGTGGCTTAGGAATGAGTGGATGGATGGATGAATGGATGAGCAGATGTGTAGACACATGGATGGATGGGTGTGTGGATAGATGAATGTTTGAATGGATGGATGGATGGATGGACGGACAGATGAATGGATGGACGGATGGGTGGATGGCTGGTTGGAATGATGTGTGTATGTATGTATGGGTGGGTAGATTATGGATGGGTGGAGGGTAGATGATGTATGTACATATGGATGGATAGATGGTGGATAGATCATTGTATGGATAAACAAATGGACAGATAGATGAATGGAGGGATGGATTAATAGGTAGATTGGTGGGTGGATGGATAAATGATAGATGGATGGACGAATAGATGAGTGGATAGATGGGTGAAAGGATGGATGATGGATGGAAGGATGAACAGGAGGTGAGTGGATGGATGGATGAATGATGGATGGAAGGAGGAACAGGTGAATGGATGGATAAATGGATGGATGATGGATGGATGGGTGATAGATGGATGGATAGATGGATGGATGATGGATGGATAGATGAATGGATAAATGGATGGAGGATGGATGGATAGATGAACGGATAAATGGATGGAGGATGGATGGATGATGGAAGGATGAATGGACCGATGGATGGAAGAGCAGGTGAATGGATGGATAGATGGGTGAATGGATGGATGATAAAAGGATGTATGAATGATTGATGGATAAGTGGGTGGATGGAGAGATGGATGGATGGATGAACTGATGAATGGATGGACGGATGGATGGATGAATGATGGATGGAAGGATGAACAGGTGAATGGATGGTTGGTGGAAAGATGGATGGATGAACAGGCAAATGGATGGATAGACAGGTGAATGGATGGATGATAAAAGGATGGATGATGGATGAATGAATGGACAGACGGATGGATGATGGATGGATGGATAAATGGATGGGTGATGGATAGATGGAAGGATGAACGGATGAACGGATGGATGATGGAAGGATGGATAGATGATGGAAGGATGGATAGATGATGGAAGGATGGATAGATGGATGGATGGATAGATGGATGAATGGATGGATAGATGAATGATGCATGGATGGAAGGATGAACAGGAGGTGAGTGGATGGATGATGGGAGGATGGATGGATGATAGATGGATGGATATATGGATGAATGGATGAATGATGGATGGAAGAATGAACAGGTGAATGGATGGATGGACGGACGAACAGGTGGATGGATGGTGGCTGAATGGATGGATGATAACAGAACGGATGAATGATGGATGGATAGATGATGGATGGATGAATGGAAGGATGAATAGGTGAATGGATGGATGATAAAAGGATGGATGGATGATGGATGGAAGGATGAGGAGGCGAGTGGATGAATGATGGAAGGATGGATGGATGATGGATGAATGGATGATGGATGCATGGAAAAATGAACAGGTGAATGGATGGATGATGAAAAGATGAATGGATGGAGGGATGGATGAACAGATGGATGGATGGACGGGTGAATGGATGGATGATAAAAGGATGGATGATGAATGAATGGATGGGTGGATGGACAGGTGGATGGATGGAAGATAGTTGGATGGATAGAAGGATGAACAGCTGAATGGCTGGATAATGGAAAGATGGATGAATGGATGGACAAACCGGTGAATGGATGGATGAAGAGGTGACCAGATGAATGACGGATGGACGGATGGATGGATGATGGATGGATAGAAGGATGAACAGTTGGATGGATGATGGAAAGATAGATGGAAGGATGGATGGATGGATGAACAGGTGAATGGATGGATGGACAGGTGAATGGATGGATGATAAAAGGATGGACGGATGATGTATGGACGGAGGGATGGATGATGGATGGATGGATGATGCATGGGTGGAAAGATGAACAGGTGAATGGATGGATGATTGGATGGATGGATGGATGGAAGGACCCACAGATGTATGGGAAGATGATGGAAGAATGGATGGATGGATGAATGGATAATGGATGGATGGATGGAAGGATGAACAGGTAAACAGATAGATGATGGAAGGATGAACGGATGGGTAGATGGACAGGTGAATGGATGGATAGATGGGTGAACAGATGGATGATAAAAGGATAGATGAATTGGATGGATGGATGAAAGGACAGATGGATGGATGATGGATGGATGGATGGATGATGGATGGATGGATGGATGATGGATAGATGGATGGAAGGATGAACAGGTAAATAGATGATGGAAGGATGAATGGATGCATGGATGGACAGAGAGTGAACAGCACAGGGGCCCTCCTGCATCCCTTGCCACTCACCTGGATGTACAGGTCCACCAGCTCACTCTGCCGCAGGATGTAGTAGATCTTCCCTGCTTGCAGCCAGGCATGCGCCTCCTCTTTCTTCTGGAGGTCAATGAAAATCCCCAGACTTCGTTTGGTGTAGTCCAGAGTGGATCTGTAGGCCCTGGAATCAGACACAGGTGTCAGAACAAGGGCTCTCATCCTCCTGGAACCAGTCTGCCTCCTCCCGTGGGTCTGGTGACAGATGAATCTGGAATGTGGGGACTGCGAACGGCCCTCTTGTATGTGCAGTGTTCTGCCCTTCCCAGGCTGCTGGGAGGGCCAGGGTGAACACACACGGCATGGAAAAGATGAAGGACATCCTTCTGAGGGAATCGAGCATCATGCTGCCCTGTGGCAGGAGGAGTGTGCTAGTCCATCTCCCCTGCCTCCCAGACATGGCCTGAGTCTTCTCCAGACGCCCCAGGAGCCGTTAGTGTTCACAGGCTATCTAGGCCGACGGTTCTCAAGGTGTGCAGGCATCACAGTCACTCGGAGGCCTGTCTGTATAGCTTGCTGGCCCTGCCCCCAGAGCTTCCGGCTCCACAGGCCTGGGGCAGGCCCCAGAACTTCCACTTGCCACAAGCTCCTAGGTGATATAGATGCTGCTCTGCTGGTCCAGTGACTACACTTTGAGAAGCATGGCTCTAGCACACTGGCCCATTTTCCTTCTGTGAACCTGAGACCAAGACTGCAGCCAGTCTCCCGGGTCCCCATGGAATCTGGCTCCTTCCCTGCTCTCTCAATAAGTCCGACACTCGAGGGGCTGTGACTGCAGTAATGTCACCAGGCCCTGTGGGTGGGGTGGCCAGGGCCATGGTTACCCCACCAGGTCAGGATGCTCGGGGGAAGCTGAGTGGGCCACATATGGGACGTGAGACCTTGAAACCCTGCCCCAGGAAAGCAGGTGACCCAATTGGCTCTGTCTTCTGTGGGAGAGAAGCCACAGGTGGCTGCTGTGGTCACACTTAAGGGGACAGATGAAAGCCAGGAGTGAAGACTCGGGGCAGGCAGAGGTCAGATGACAAAAGCCACCACAGTAGGAAGAACAGCCCAGAGTGCCCGTACTGCCTCTGCTGGGGTTGAGATGACCTTTGACCCAACAAGGGAGGCTCAAGCTGGGACTCACGAGCCAGCAGCAGCCCTGGGACGACCCCAGACCCACCAGCTCAAAGCATCTGATGCCAAGAAACCAAATGATCCAAAGGAAAGGGGCTGATGGGCCCTGGGCCAGCTTCCCTGTGCCCCCCTCCCTGCCCTGCCCCCCCAACCCCCTTGGCCACCTCCATACCCCTACCACTGCAAAGCCAGCCCTCACCGCTCAGTGCCCAGGGACAGGTAGAGCTGACTGATGGTCTCCAGGAGCTGCCCCCTCCAGCACCTTGTCGGTCACCTTGCAGGCCAGGGAGAGCTGGAACTCGTGGTAGAGGACACACTGGGCCTCGCTGGGCATGACGACGCTGTAGAAGTAGCACAGCCACTGGACGGCCCACAGCTGGCCTGGGCAGAAGACAAAATGGAAGACGTCAGCCTCCCAGTATCGAAGCGAGGCTGGCTGGGCTTGGAGGCCCCTGCGCTGTGCTTGTCTCTTTCACACCTCTGTGAACCTGGGCCCCATAGGCGGGGAGCCTGAGCGCAGACAGGCCATGCACCTGTGCCAGGGCAGACGCCAAGCACACTGTGACGTGGGCACAGGTTGGTGCAGATGCTCATGGTAGAGGCCGGCCTTCTTTACAACTCCCAGGGCCGAGGTCCTGGCCAGGCTTGGCCCCTGCACCAGGCCATCTGTTTCTGCTTCACAAAGTCCCTCTGGCGAGGACCAGGGCCGCCTTCAGCCTGAGCTGATGAGGCCAGGGGCACAAGTAGCCTCTGTCGCAGATGGAACCCTGAGAGAGCAAAGCCAAGCGTCATGTCTGCCACACATGGCATCATGTTGGGGGAATGGGGTTCCCACACGTGCTTCTCTCATGCAACCAGGCTCCAAAACCATAGGTTCACTGGCCTCTCCCAAAGCCACGGTGCTGGGAATAGTGGAAAGCTTCTGATTTTCTAGTGTCAGAAATATTCTGAAGATTAACACCAGAAACCAGGTACGCCAAATGGACATCTGTCACACATGCCCCCCAACGACAGCTGAATGCACAGTCCTCTCGAGTGCCCATGGGACATTCCCAATGACAGACCATGTGCCAGGCCACAAAATGAGCCTCAGTGAATGGAGAAGGACTGAGACCAAAGCAGAGGTGTTCTTCAGCGGTACTGGCATGAAACTGGAAATCAAGAGTGAAGGAAAGTGGGAAATTCAAAAATATGTGGAAATTACACAGTCTTAAACAACCAGTGACTCAAAGAAGAGACCATCAGGGAAACTGAAAACTAATTTGAGAAGAATGCAAACAAATGCACAGTCCGGGCCAGCACGGTGGCTCACGTCTGTCATCCCAGCATCGTGGGAGGCCGAGGCAGGAGGATCGCTTGAGTCCAGGAGTTTGAGATCAGCCTGGGAAAAATGGTGAAACCTCGTCTCTATAAAAAAATACAAAAGTTAGCCAGGTGTGGTGGTGCACATCTGTAATCCCAGCTACTCGGGAAGCTGAGGCATGAGAATGGCTTGAAGCTGGGTAGAAGTTGCAGTGAGCCAAGATTGCACCACTGCACCCCAGCCTGGGCAATGGAGCAAAACCTAAAAAATAAAAAATAAAAAAAAAAAATAGCACAGCGTATCAAAAACTCCAAGATGCAGCTAAGGCAGTGCTGAAAGGGAAATTTATAAATATAAATGTCTACATTCAAAGAAAGAAGAAAAATCTCAAATCGAAAACCTAACCTTCCACCTTGAGAAACTAGAAAACGAACTAAACCCAAAGTGAATAAAAGGAAGAAAATAAGAAAATAATAAACGTGAGAGTGGAAATGGGAAGTAAAAATACAGAGAATGGAAAAACAAAAGAGATAGTCAACAGAACCAAAAGTGGGTTTTTTGAAAATAATAACAAAATTGACAAGTCTTTCACCAGACTGACCAAGGAAAGAAAGATGGGACACAAACGACTAAAATCAGAGACTGAGCACCATGGCTCACGCCTGTCATCCCAGCGCTTTGTGAGGCCGAGGTGGAAGGATTGCTGAGGCCAGCATTCAAGACCAGCCTGGGGGAACATGATGAGACCCCATCTCTAATAAAAATAAATACACAATTACAAACCCAAGTTTCTAAAATCAGAAATGAAAGAGGAAACATTATTGCCGACCTGACAGAAATAAAAGGATTCCATGAAAACACTACGAACAATTGTACACCAACAAATCAGACCATCTAGACACAACAGCCAAACTCCTAGAAGGACACGAACTACCGGAAGTGACTCAAAAATGACCCCAAGTAAGCATGTGGGGTATCAACTCCACCCTCGGTCTCCTCGACCGTTCAGCGCAGGGTGGGGAGACAGGGACGCATGATCTCTATTCCCTGGCCTGCATTTCCAAGTCTGAATCCCCCAGCACCCTGGGGAGGGCCTCGTAGGAGGAGGTGCCGCAGGCTATTGTGCCAGGAGCCACCGGAGGCTGCAGTGGGGGCTGGGGCGCTGGGCTCCTGGAGGGTCTCCTTCCAGTCAGAGAATGCCCCTGGGGAAGAAGCCTGGGTATGAACCCCCACCCCTCCTTGGGCAGATGTGTGGGACCGGGGCCCCTTCACACGGTCCTTTCCAAAATCTCATCCCTCCTAGGGCCAGGAGTGGGTGCCAGGCCTGTGCTGGGAAATGGGCAGATTTGGCCACAGCCCCTGGGGCTCTGGTCCAGGCCACAGCAGGCACCTCTGAGTGGTCTCACTGTGCCATGACAAAGCACTGCAAGGCAGAGGGGACTCAACAGTATCCCTTGTCTCAGCCATTTCCCTGGACTCAACTTCCTCATCTATTCTCTGCGGCCTAGATTTCAGACAGCCCTGCCCACCTACTGTCCGTTTACTGCTCAGTGTGCAGTGACTGTTCGACAGCACTCCATGGCTCCCCAGTGCTCTTGGGGAAAAGGCCAAGCCACAGACTGAGGCCCCAGGCCCTGCTTAGCTCTCCAGAAGAGCTTCTCACCATCCAGCACTCAACCCACCCACTCCCAACTCTGCATTTCCCTGTATGAGCCCTGCTCACTCACCCCCGCTCACACCCCACTTATCCCTGCTCACACTCCCGCTCACTCACCCCCACTCATCCCCGCTCACACTCCCGCTCACTCACCACCACTCACTCACTGCCGCTCACAACCCACTCATCCCCGCTCACTCACTCCCACTCGCTCACCCCTGGGCCTTCACACAGGCTACACCGCCAGCCCCTCCCCCACCACCAGTCCCTCATCCACATCTATTACTTGACTAAATCCTCTCAACCCTCTGGTCCCAGACTAAAGAGGCTTCCCTAACCTGGGGCCAAGTGCTGCCCCGCCATCACGCCACTCACTCTTTTGTGGCTTCTCTGGCCTGAAGCTCATGTTCCCACGCTCAGCACCTGCTTCCCGAGGACCCCACAAGCTCCATTTGTGGGTGGGGCCTGGCATACTCTGCACGAGCTGCTTTTGCATGAACTGCTCTGTGGCTTTGGGCAATCACCCACCCCTGTGTCCTCTGTGAAGTGGGATGACAGGTGCGCAGGGCTGCCGAAATACCAAGCAGATAACACAGGCACAAGAACTGGCGTTCAGGGCCTGGCTCATGGAGGGGCCCTAAGTCCCAGCTCAGCAGAGCCTGCCTTGATCCCAGGGTTATGGCCAGGGATTCCCAGCACGCAGGACTTTCCGTGCTCAAGGCAGGATGGTCCCTGAGCAAACCTGAAAGAGCTGGCTGCCCCAGTAGGGCACAGAGGGCCTGGCCCTGCAATGGGAACCGCCTGTCTCCAGGGCGCTTGCCAACATCTGCTGCTGGCCATGACTCAGCACTTTCGATGGTGGAAAAACCACCACTTGTTTCCGAATCACAAACCCCAGGTGTGCCCTGACTCGAGTGGCCCCAGAAGTCACACAGGAGGAACTAGGGCACTCACTCTCCAAGTGGTCCATCTCCACGGCCACCAGAAGGGCCTACTCACAGCAGCCCTTGCACTGCTGGGCTGGGACCTGGCGGGTGCAGAGGTGACCCAGCTGCAGGAGTATGTGGGTGAAGTCTCAGCCACACTCCAAACAGGGAAGCCTCGAGAACAGACGCACAGCCTCCAGAAGGTAGTGCTGGGCCAGCCTGCTGGCACCTACATGCAGGCACAGGGTCCCGAAGTTGGCCAGCACCACTGCCTGGTTCCTCCGCTGGCTCAGGTCCCAAACCACCCATAGGGCACAGTAGTAGCCCTCGGCTGCCTGCCTTGTCTGGCCCGTCCTCTTCAGAGCCACGGCCACCATGTTGGCAATCACACCTTCCTGGTGCTCGCTGGCCACCACTGCATCCTAGACAGACTGCAGGATGTTCAAGGACACCAGGCTCTGCCCATGAAGCACATGCAGCCAGGCCAGGGCCACCAGGGTGTCCACGATGGCACAGACTCCGGCAACAGCACTGGCTTCCACTGCCTGCGTCATGAAGGTGATGGCCGGGCCGTGGTAGCCATGGTGGCTGTACGGCTGGGCCAGGCTGGCGTGGAGAAGGCCACGCAGAGCCTGGCCTGTGCCCGAGGTTAGGGAGGCCAGCGCTCATCTGAGGTAGTGGGAAGTCTGGGTGGGGACGCTGTGGAGCTGGAGGGCATTCTGGAGCACCAGGTTCACGCTCCTCAGCGAGCCGGCCAGCGAGTCCTGTGTCCTCAATGAGGCCACCTTGACACAGCTCAGCACCAGGTGGGGCAGGCACTTGCAGCTGTAGATGTCAGCCAGGAGCAGGGAGCAGTCTGAGAGCCACGCAGCGTCTGGAGCTCCTGAGTCCCTGTGCAAAAGCAGCAGCCGCTCTAGGAAGGACAGGGCCACCTCGGGCTGCTTGAGGTGCACATGGTGCCTGGCCAGCAGGAAGCAGGCCCGGGCCTTGGCCTGCAGGCTCTGGCCACCCACCGCCCCCTGCAGCACCAGCTGTAGGAGCTCCCTGTCCACCTCGGTGCTGCAAATGTGGCTGGGCGTCCCCAGGAGCAGGGCCATAGCTTTGGGAACCACCTGTGTACAGTTCTCCCGGTTCTGCTTCTGGTAAATGCTGGTCAGGTTGGCGTACACAGCCACCACCTGGAACAGGTCCCCGAAGCTGCTGTCCAGGGTCCCCAGTGTTTCCTCAAAGTACATCCGGGCCTGGGACAGCTTGAGCCTCCTGCAGCACAGCCGCCCTAGGAGGAAGCAGAGCCTGGCCAGGGCCATGAGGAGGCCAGCTTTCTTGGCTGCCCCTCAGGCCTGTGCCAGGCGCCCAGTCAGCTCCTCCTCATCGCTAAAGCTGCAGAACATGCCACTCAGCCATGTTGTACAGGCCACGGAAGCTGGCCTTGTATCCGGAGGTGTTCAGGAACAGCAGCCGTGAGATCAGGGCCTCTGGATCCTCCCAGTCGTCTTCAGCTTCCAAGCAGCTTCCAAGCAGAAGGAGGGCTCCTCGGGGTCCTGCAAGCTCACGTTGCTGGATGCCGCACAGAGACCCCAGGACGCTGGCTCCTTTGCATTGTTCCAGAACATTCCTCACCTTCGGAAGGGTCTCCTGTGGCTCCAGGCCCAGGCAAGGTGGAGGTATTTCTGCAAGTCACAAAAATACCTAGACAGATTAGAGTCCAGCAGTGAGTCCTTGGTCCACTGGGGGCAGGGTCCCCGCATCCCCACCCCCGTCCCTGGTGCAGCTTGCCATGAGCCCTGGAGAATTATGTGCAATGGAAACCTGGGGCCTGGAGCACGTAGGAACTCCGGCACTATGGGGACAGAGAGAACACGCAGGCCCGTGGCCCAACTCTCCTACGAAATCACCCTCCTGTCCTGCTTTGTCGCCCACCTGACAGCATGGTTTGAGGAGACTATGTCAGCTCAGCGATCCCTCAGAGATGCCTTTCCCTTTAGAAAGAATCAAAGCCTTCTAACTGGACCCATGTATATGCAGCACTGCAACTACAAATGTAACTTCTGTCAGCATATTGGGCCCCCCGGTGGGG
>NW_022325173.1:0-2967 GCF_002776525.5 Piliocolobus tephrosceles | reverse complement strand
ACTGAACTGTACACTTAAAAATGGTTAAGGCAGCAAATTGTTATGTCACATACAGTTTCTACAATTAAAATAAATAATTTTAATTAAAAAATTAATTAAAGGCCAGGCACAGCAGCTCATGTCTGTAATCTCAGCACTTTAGGAGGCCAAGGCAGGCTGATCAACTGAAGTCGGGTGTTTGAGACCAGCCCGACCAACATGGTGAAATCCCGTCTCTACTAAAAATACAAAAATTAGCCAGGTGAGGTGGCATGTGCCTGTAATGCCAGCTACTCGAGAGGCTGAGGCAGAAGAATCTGTTGAACCCACGAGGCAGAGGTTGCAGTGAGCCAAGATCATGCTACTGCACTCCAGCCTGGCCTGGGCGATAGAGTGAGACTCCGTCTCAAAAAAAACCAAAATTCATTAAATGGAAATAAGAAAGAAATTAACTTGATTCTCTGAGGATTTGGGAAACAATTGGCACAAGGGTGGGGAACAGGAAAGGGAGAGGAGTGGTATTTGTAATTAATGCCCATTAGACAACAGGACCAGATTCTAATTGCAGCTCTGTTGCCTACTTGCTGGCTGAACCTAGGCAACTCTTTTAATAGCTTTCAAATCTGGAAGAGGAGCTGCAGGGAGGACAAGGAGATGCTGGATGTAGACTGATGTCCATTGTACATAAAGTGCAACACAAATGCATGGAAATATTATTATCTGCTGAAAGGGGCGAGGTTACCAACCTGGAGAAAAGGAAGGTGATGAGCAACAAGGAGGTGGTAATGGGAGGATGCTTTTAAGATCTGGGCGGGAGTCATGAAGGTTTAGGTCAGCCCAGTGGGGAATAAGACAGGAAAACCAGAGAAGAGGGCTAGAGTTTCCTGAGCTGGAAGGAGGGTCCTTGAGCATGGATTACAGAGGTCCAGGCAGCACAATTGGAGGAATTCTGATAAGACTCTCTGGTAGCCTAATAGAGGAGGAATGAAGAGCTCTGAAAATTGTCAGGGGTCACTAGGTTAAGAAAGAATACATTTCCGAAAATACTGACCCTAAGTCCCACCCTAAGAAAAAGGAGGAGTAAATGAAGATTGATTGGAGAGCGTTGATCAGGGTCAACATTTTTCCAAATTCTGGCACTATATCCCTGGCAGTATGGGAAGTGATTTCAGTTGGCACACAGACTCACATTAAAAGGCATAGCCATTTCAATTTTCATTCAATCTTTCCTATGTCTTCCAAGACAAAGCCGCTGGTTGGTGATATTACCTACCTCTCTAAACTCTGTGAGTCTTGGGCCTTTATTTGAGAAAGAGAGCAATTTCAGTAGGCAACAATGTCTAATCTGGAAATCAGCGAATCTTGCCTACTGCCTGTTTTTGTAAGTAAAGGTGTTTTGTTTTGTTTTGTTTTGTTGGAGATGGAGTCTCACTCTGTCATCCAGGCTGGAGTGTAGTGGTGCGATCTCGGCTCACTGCAACCTCCACCTCCCTAGTACAAGCGATTCTCCTGCCTCAGCCTCTTGAGTAGCTGGGACTACAGGCATGGACAAACACATCCAGTTATTTTTCGTATTTTTAGTAGACAAGGTTTCACCATTTGGACAGGATGCTTTCAAACTCCTAACCCTCAGGTGATCTGCCCACCTCAAAGTGGTGGGATTACAGTAAAGTTTTATTGGAATGCAGCCACAGTCATTCATTTATATCTCATCTCTGGTTCTTTCACCATGCAGTAATCTGTTTTCATACTGCTATAAAGACATACCCAAGCCTGGGCAATTTATAAAGGAAAGAAGTTTAATTGACTCACAGCTCAGCAAGGCTGGGGAGGCCTCAGGAAACTTACAATCATGGTGGAAGGGGAAGGGGAAGCGAGGCACCTTCTTCACAAGGAGGCAGGAAGGAGAAGTGCCCAGAAAAGGGGGACGAGCCCCTTAGATCTTGAGAGAACTCACTATCACAAGAACAGCATGGGGAAAACCACCCCAATGATCCAATTACCTCTACCTGGTCTCTTCCTTGACAGGTGGGGATAATGAGAATTATGTGGAATACAATTTGAGATGAGATTTGGGTGGGGACACAAAGTCAAACCATATCACGCTATAATGACAGTGTTGAATGGTTGTAACAGAGACCAACAGGATTGTCTGCAAAACCCAAAACGTTTACTATCTGGCCCAATACAGAAAAAGTTTGAGTACCCCTGGTCTGATTTAATTACAATTGTTTTGTGTTCAGTGTATTTATTCCCGAGTACTTTCTGTCTAAGTCACACCAGTGTTTCACTAATGGTGACAATAACTGATTGCAGTTTTAACAAATCCATGTTTTTTTGTTTTTTTTTTTAAGATGGAGCCTCACTCTGTCACCCAGGCTGGAGTGCAGTGGCACAATCTCAGCTCACTGCAAGCTCCGCCTCCGAGTTCACGCCATTCTCCTGCCTCAGCCTCCCAAGTAGCCGGGACTGCAGGCGCCCGCCACCATGCCCGGCTAATATTTTGTGTTTTTTTAGTAGAGACAACAAATCCATTTCTAAAAATTAACAAAATAATATAATATTAACAAACGAATATAATATTCTATAATAAGTAAGAGACATAGATTGCAGGGATGGTACACTTACACAACAAGTGAGGCTTGATAAACACGGGATTGCGAGAGTAGGGAGCATTGAGGGATTTGAGGATGGTGAAGATAAAGAGCCACTTTGGTAGAGGTAAGGGATCTGAAGGATAAAATGGGTCTGGGAAGGGGATTTCATGAAAATAAAGGATTTGTACCTAAGAATGGTGAGATGGCACTGCACGTCCTAATAGATTTAGTGAGGGTAGTATGGGGAGGCCAAGGGATGGGCAACTGCAACCAAGTGAAGCCGAGGTTGGTAAAGGGGAGAAAAGGATGGTGCCAGAGAGTTATGGATGGATGCCTTCCAACCTGGGGTTCCCCTTACGGAAGCATCATGGCAGAAATGTAAAGATCCCAG
>NW_022325172.1:0-2967 GCF_002776525.5 Piliocolobus tephrosceles | reverse complement strand
CTGGGATCTTTACATTTCTGCCATGATGCTTCCGTAAGGGGAACCCCAGGTTGGAAGGCATCCATCCATAACTCTCTGGCACCATCCTTTTCTCCCCTTTACCAACCTCGGCTTCACTTGGTTGCAGTTGCCCATCCCTTGGCCTCCCCATACTACCCTCACTAAATCTATTAGGACGTGCAGTGCCATCTCACCATTCTTAGGTACAAATCCTTTATTTTCATGAAATCCCCTTCCCAGACCCATTTTATCCTTCAGATCCCTTACCTCTACCAAAGTGGCTCTTTATCTTCACCATCCTCAAATCCCTCAATGCTCCCTACTCTCGCAATCCCGTGTTTATCAAGCCTCACTTGTTGTGTAAGTGTACCATCCCTGCAATCTATGTCTCTTACTTATTATAGAATATTATATTCGTTTGTTAATATTATATTATTTTGTTAATTTTTAGAAATGGATTTGTTGTCTCTACTAAAAAAACACAAAATATTAGCCGGGCATGGTGGCGGGCGCCTGCAGTCCCGGCTACTTGGGAGGCTGAGGCAGGAGAATGGCGTGAACTCGGAGGCGGAGCTTGCAGTGAGCTGAGATTGTGCCACTGCACTCCAGCCTGGGTGACAGAGTGAGGCTCCATCTTAAAAAAAAAAACAAAAAAACATGGATTTGTTAAAACTGCAATCAGTTATTGTCACCATTAGTGAAACACTGGTGTGACTTAGACAGAAAGTACTCGGGAATAAATACACTGAACACAAAACAATTGTAATTAAATCAGACCAGGGGTACTCAAACTTTTTCTGTATTGGGCCAGATAGTAAACGTTTTGGGTTTTGCAGACAATCCTGTTGGTCTCTGTTACAACCATTCAACACTGTCATTATAGCGTGATATGGTTTGACTTTGTGTCCCCACCCAAATCTCATCTCAAATTGTATTCCACATAATTCTCATTATCCCCACCTGTCAAGGAAGAGACCAGGTAGAGGTAATTGGATCATTGGGGTGGTTTTCCCCATGCTGTTCTTGTGATAGTGAGTTCTCTCAAGATCTAAGGGGCTCGTCCCCCTTTTCTGGGCACTTCTCCTTCCTGCCTCCTTGTGAAGAAGGTGCCTCGCTTCCCCTTCCCCTTCCACCATGATTGTAAGTTTCCTGAGGCCTCCCCAGCCTTGCTGAGCTGTGAGTCAATTAAACTTCTTTCCTTTATAAATTGCCCAGGCTTGGGTATGTCTTTATAGCAGTATGAAAACAGATTACTGCATGGTGAAAGAACCAGAGATGAGATATAAATGAATGACTGTGGCTGCATTCCAATAAAACTTTACTGTAATCCCACCACTTTGAGGTGGGCAGATCACCTGAGGGTTAGGAGTTTGAAAGCATCCTGTCCAAATGGTGAAACCTTGTCTACTAAAAATACGAAAAATAACTGGATGTGTTTGTCCATGCCTGTAGTCCCAGCTACTCAAGAGGCTGAGGCAGGAGAATCGCTTGTACTAGGGAGGTGGAGGTTGCAGTGAGCCGAGATCGCACCACTACACTCCAGCCTGGATGACAGAGTGAGACTCCATCTCCAACAAAACAAAACAAAACAAAACACCTTTACTTACAAAAACAGGCAGTAGGCAAGATTCGCTGATTTCCAGATTAGACATTGTTGCCTACTGAAATTGCTCTCTTTCTCAAATAAAGGCCCAAGACTCACAGAGTTTAGAGAGGTAGGTAATATCACCAACCAGCGGCTTTGTCTTGGAAGACATAGGAAAGATTGAATGAAAATTGAAATGGCTATGCCTTTTAATGTGAGTCTGTGTGCCAACTGAAATCACTTCCCATACTGCCAGGGATATAGTGCCAGAATTTGGAAAAATGTTGACCCTGATCAACGCTCTCCAATCAATCTTCATTTACTCCTCCTTTTTCTTAGGGTGGGACTTAGGGTCAGTATTTTCGGAAATGTATTCTTTCTTAACCTAGTGACCCCTGACAATTTTCAGAGCTCTTCATTCCTCCTCTATTAGGCTACCAGAGAGTCTTATCAGAATTCCTCCAATTGTGCTGCCTGGACCTCTGTAATCCATGCTCAAGGACCCTCCTTCCAGCTCAGGAAACTCTAGCCCTCTTCTCTGGTTTTCCTGTCTTATTCCCCACTGGGCTGACCTAAACCTTCATGACTCCCGCCCAGATCTTAAAAGCATCCTCCCATTACCACCTCCTTGTTGCTCATCACCTTCCTTTTCTCCAGGTTGGTAACCTCGCCCCTTTCAGCAGATAATAATATTTCCATGCATTTGTGTTGCACTTTATGTACAATGGACATCAGTCTACATCCAGCATCTCCTTGTCCTCCCTGCAGCTCCTCTTCCAGATTTGAAAGCTATTAAAAGAGTTGCCTAGGTTCAGCCAGCAAGTAGGCAACAGAGCTGCAATTAGAATCTGGTCCTGTTGTCTAATGGGCATTAATTACAAATACCACTCCTCTCCCTTTCCTGTTCCCCACCCTTGTGCCAATTGTTTCCCAAATCCTCAGAGAATCAAGTTAATTTCTTTCTTATTTCCATTTAATGAATTTTGGTTTTTTTTGAGACGGAGTCTCACTCTATCGCCCAGGCCAGGCTGGAGTGCAGTAGCATGATCTTGGCTCACTGCAACCTCTGCCTCGTGGGTTCAACAGATTCTTCTGCCTCAGCCTCTCGAGTAGCTGGCATTACAGGCACATGCCACCTCACCTGGCTAATTTTTGTATTTTTAGTAGAGACGGGATTTCACCATGTTGGTCGGGCTGGTCTCAAACACCCGACTTCAGTTGATCAGCCTGCCTTGGCCTCCTAAAGTGCTGAGATTACAGACATGAGCTGCTGTGCCTGGCCTTTAATTAATTTTTTAATTAAAATTATTTATTTTAATTGTAGAAACTGTATGTGACATAACAATTTGCTGCCTTAACCATTTTTAAGTGTACAGTTCAGT
>NW_022325171.1:0-1083 GCF_002776525.5 Piliocolobus tephrosceles | reverse complement strand
TTAGATCTTGTGAGAGCTCACTATCACAAGAACAGCATGGAGGAAACCACCCCAATGATCCAATTACCTCTACTTGGTCTCTCCCTTGACAGGTGGGGATAATGAGAATTATGTAAAATATAATTTGAGATGAGATTTGGGTGGGGACACAAAGTCAAACCATATCACGCTATAATGACAGTGTTGAATGGTTGTAACAGAGACCAACAGGATTGCCTGCAAAACCCAAAACATTTACTATCTGGCCCAATACAGAAAAAGTTTGAGTACTCCCGGTCTGATTTAATTACAATTGTTTTGTGTTCAGTGTATTTATTTCCGAGTACTTTCTGTCTAAGTCACACCAGTTTCTCACTGATGGTGACAATAACTGATTGCAGTTTTAACAAATCCATTTTTTTTTTTTTTTTTTTTGAGATGGAGCTTCGCTCTGTCACCCAGGCTGGGGTGCAGTGGCACAATCTCAGCTCACTACAAGCTCCGCCTCTGAGTTCACGCCATTCTCCTGCCTCAGCCTCCCAAGTAGCTGGGACTACAGGCACCCGCCACCATGCCCGGCTAATTTTTTTTGTATTTTTTTAGTAGAGACAACAAATCCATTTCTAAAAATTAACAAAATAATATAATATTAACAAACGAATATAATATTCTATAATAAGTAAGAGACGTAGATTGCAGGGATGGTACACTTATACAACAAGTGAGGCTTGATAAACACTGGAATACAAGAGAAGGGAGCTTTGAGGGATTTGAGGATGGGGAAGATAAAGAGCCACTTTGGTAGAGGTAAGGGATCTGAAGGATAAAATGGGTCTGGGAAGGGGATTTCATGAAAATAAAGGATTTGTACCTAAGAATGGTGAGGTGGCACTGCACGTCCTAATAGATTTAGTGACGGTAGCATGGGGAGGCCAAGGGATGGGCAGCTGCAACCAAGTGAAGCCGAGGTTGGTAAAGGGGAGAAAAGGATGGTGCCAGAGAATCATGGATGGATGCCTTCCAACCCGGGGTTCTCCTTACAGAAGCGTCGTGGCAAAAATGTAAAGATCCCAGTGGCAACCACAACAATAACACTTGTCCCTG
>NW_022325170.1:0-1083 GCF_002776525.5 Piliocolobus tephrosceles | reverse complement strand
CAGGGACAAGTGTTATTGTTGTGGTTGCCACTGGGATCTTTACATTTTTGCCACGACGCTTCTGTAAGGAGAACCCCGGGTTGGAAGGCATCCATCCATGATTCTCTGGCACCATCCTTTTCTCCCCTTTACCAACCTCGGCTTCACTTGGTTGCAGCTGCCCATCCCTTGGCCTCCCCATGCTACCGTCACTAAATCTATTAGGACGTGCAGTGCCACCTCACCATTCTTAGGTACAAATCCTTTATTTTCATGAAATCCCCTTCCCAGACCCATTTTATCCTTCAGATCCCTTACCTCTACCAAAGTGGCTCTTTATCTTCCCCATCCTCAAATCCCTCAAAGCTCCCTTCTCTTGTATTCCAGTGTTTATCAAGCCTCACTTGTTGTATAAGTGTACCATCCCTGCAATCTACGTCTCTTACTTATTATAGAATATTATATTCGTTTGTTAATATTATATTATTTTGTTAATTTTTAGAAATGGATTTGTTGTCTCTACTAAAAAAATACAAAAAAAATTAGCCGGGCATGGTGGCGGGTGCCTGTAGTCCCAGCTACTTGGGAGGCTGAGGCAGGAGAATGGCGTGAACTCAGAGGCGGAGCTTGTAGTGAGCTGAGATTGTGCCACTGCACCCCAGCCTGGGTGACAGAGCGAAGCTCCATCTCAAAAAAAAAAAAAAAAAAAATGGATTTGTTAAAACTGCAATCAGTTATTGTCACCATCAGTGAGAAACTGGTGTGACTTAGACAGAAAGTACTCGGAAATAAATACACTGAACACAAAACAATTGTAATTAAATCAGACCGGGAGTACTCAAACTTTTTCTGTATTGGGCCAGATAGTAAATGTTTTGGGTTTTGCAGGCAATCCTGTTGGTCTCTGTTACAACCATTCAACACTGTCATTATAGCGTGATATGGTTTGACTTTGTGTCCCCACCCAAATCTCATCTCAAATTATATTTTACATAATTCTCATTATCCCCACCTGTCAAGGGAGAGACCAAGTAGAGGTAATTGGATCATTGGGGTGGTTTCCTCCATGCTGTTCTTGTGATAGTGAGCTCTCACAAGATCTAA
>NW_022325169.1:0-1496 GCF_002776525.5 Piliocolobus tephrosceles | reverse complement strand
AAAGGGAGAGGAGTGGTATTTGTACTTAATGCCCATTAGACAACAGGACCAGGTTCTAATTGCAGCTCTGTTGCCTACTTGGTGGCTGAACCTAGGCAACTCTCTTAACAGCTTTCAACTCTGGAAGAGGAACAGGGCTGCAGGGAGGACAAGGAGATGCTGGATGTAGATTGATGTCCATTGTACATAAAATGCAACACAAATGCATGGAAATATTATTGTCTGCTGAAAGGGGCAAGGCTACCAACCTGGAGAAAAGGAAGGTGATGAGCAATAAGGAGGTGGTAATGGGAGGATGCTTTTGAGATCTGGGCGGGAGTCATGAAGGTTTAGGTCAGCCCAGTGGGGAATAAGACAGGAAAACAAGAGAAGAGGGCTAGAGTTTCCTGAGCTGGAGGGAGGGTCCTCGAGCATGGATTACAGAGGTCCAGGCAGCACAATTGGGGGAATTCTTATAAGACCCTCTGGTAGCCTAACAGAGGAGGAATGAAGAGCTCTGAAAATTATCAGCAGTCACTAAGTTAAGAAAGAATACATTTCCGAAAATACTGACCCTAAGTCCCACCCTGAGAAAAAGGAGGAGTAAATGAAGATTGATTGGAGAGTGTTGATCACGGTCAACATTTTTCCAAATTCTGGCACTATATCCCTGGCAGTATGGGAAGTGATTTCAGTTGGCACACAGGCTCACATTAAAAGGCATAGCCATTTCAATGTTCATTCAATCTTTCCTATGACTTCCAAGACAAAGCCGCTGGTTGGTGATATTATGTTTTATCTACCTCTCTAAACTCTGTGAGTCTTCGGCCTTTATTTGAGAAAGAAAGCAATTTCAGTAGGCGACAATGTCTAATTTGGAAATCAGTGAATCTGGCCTACTGCCTGGTTTTGTAAGTAAAGGTGTTTTGTTTTGTTTTGTTGGAGATGGAGTCTCACTCTGTCATCCAGGCTGGAGTGCAGTGGTACGATCTCGGCTCACTGCAACCTCTACCTCCCTAGTTCAAGCAATTCTCCTGCCTCAGCCTCTTGAGTAGCTGGGACTACAGGCATGGGCAAACACATCCAGTTATTTTTTGTATTTTTAGTAGACAAGTTTTCACCATTTGGACAGGCTGCTTTCAAACTCCTAACCCTCAGGTGATCTGCCCACTTCAAAGTGGTGGGATTACATAAAGTTTTATTGGAATGCAGCCACAGTCATTCATTTACATCTCATCTCTGGTTCTTTCACTATGCAGTAGTCTGTTTTCATACTGCTATAAAGACATACCTAAGCCTGGGTAATTTATAAAGGAAAGAGGTTTAATTGACTCACAGCTCAGCAAGGCAGGGGAGGCCTCAGGAAACTTACAATCATGGTGAAAGGGGAAGGGGAAGCTAGGCACCTTCTTCACAAGGAGGCAGGAAGGAGAAATGCCCAGCAAAGGGGGACGAGACTGCAGGGAGGAACAATAGAGTGAGCAATAGAGTGAGACTCCATCTCAAAAAAAAAAAAA
>NW_022325168.1:0-1496 GCF_002776525.5 Piliocolobus tephrosceles | reverse complement strand
TTTTTTTTTTTTTGAGATGGAGTCTCACTCTATTGCTCACTCTATTGTTCCTCCCTGCAGTCTCGTCCCCCTTTGCTGGGCATTTCTCCTTCCTGCCTCCTTGTGAAGAAGGTGCCTAGCTTCCCCTTCCCCTTTCACCATGATTGTAAGTTTCCTGAGGCCTCCCCTGCCTTGCTGAGCTGTGAGTCAATTAAACCTCTTTCCTTTATAAATTACCCAGGCTTAGGTATGTCTTTATAGCAGTATGAAAACAGACTACTGCATAGTGAAAGAACCAGAGATGAGATGTAAATGAATGACTGTGGCTGCATTCCAATAAAACTTTATGTAATCCCACCACTTTGAAGTGGGCAGATCACCTGAGGGTTAGGAGTTTGAAAGCAGCCTGTCCAAATGGTGAAAACTTGTCTACTAAAAATACAAAAAATAACTGGATGTGTTTGCCCATGCCTGTAGTCCCAGCTACTCAAGAGGCTGAGGCAGGAGAATTGCTTGAACTAGGGAGGTAGAGGTTGCAGTGAGCCGAGATCGTACCACTGCACTCCAGCCTGGATGACAGAGTGAGACTCCATCTCCAACAAAACAAAACAAAACACCTTTACTTACAAAACCAGGCAGTAGGCCAGATTCACTGATTTCCAAATTAGACATTGTCGCCTACTGAAATTGCTTTCTTTCTCAAATAAAGGCCGAAGACTCACAGAGTTTAGAGAGGTAGATAAAACATAATATCACCAACCAGCGGCTTTGTCTTGGAAGTCATAGGAAAGATTGAATGAACATTGAAATGGCTATGCCTTTTAATGTGAGCCTGTGTGCCAACTGAAATCACTTCCCATACTGCCAGGGATATAGTGCCAGAATTTGGAAAAATGTTGACCGTGATCAACACTCTCCAATCAATCTTCATTTACTCCTCCTTTTTCTCAGGGTGGGACTTAGGGTCAGTATTTTCGGAAATGTATTCTTTCTTAACTTAGTGACTGCTGATAATTTTCAGAGCTCTTCATTCCTCCTCTGTTAGGCTACCAGAGGGTCTTATAAGAATTCCCCCAATTGTGCTGCCTGGACCTCTGTAATCCATGCTCGAGGACCCTCCCTCCAGCTCAGGAAACTCTAGCCCTCTTCTCTTGTTTTCCTGTCTTATTCCCCACTGGGCTGACCTAAACCTTCATGACTCCCGCCCAGATCTCAAAAGCATCCTCCCATTACCACCTCCTTATTGCTCATCACCTTCCTTTTCTCCAGGTTGGTAGCCTTGCCCCTTTCAGCAGACAATAATATTTCCATGCATTTGTGTTGCATTTTATGTACAATGGACATCAATCTACATCCAGCATCTCCTTGTCCTCCCTGCAGCCCTGTTCCTCTTCCAGAGTTGAAAGCTGTTAAGAGAGTTGCCTAGGTTCAGCCACCAAGTAGGCAACAGAGCTGCAATTAGAACCTGGTCCTGTTGTCTAATGGGCATTAAGTACAAATACCACTCCTCTCCCTTT
>NW_022325167.1:0-2964 GCF_002776525.5 Piliocolobus tephrosceles | reverse complement strand
TCTTACAAAAGTCAGTGTGCTCGGTTTTACTAGTGTATAGTTTCATCTCCTTGGACATGAAGGCTTATCTAAAGCTAATAGAACAGAAAAGTACTTTTTCTTTTTTGCTACTTAAGAATGTAGCAGAAATGTTTGCTGAGGTAGCTTAGTCAATTCTAATGTGTTTTCCTCTTTATGTGTGTTTGGTCTCAGAATATTTCTGGAAGGGTGACAAAGAAGTCCCTGCTGGGAGTGGGTACCACTGAAGTTTCCACACAGGGCACCTGACTGTTCACATGTTACTTTATTGGATCTCACTTCCAAAGTCAGTTGTCTTTTACGTAGAGGCATTTCAACATTGTGTCAGGGACTCTGGATCGGGAGGTTTCTAAGTGATATGGTTTGGCTGTGTCCCCACCCAAATCTCAACTTGAATAGTATCTCCCAGAATTCTCACGTGTTGTGGGAGGGACTTGTGGGAGGTAACTGAATCAGGGGGGCTGGTCTTTCCCCTGCTATTCTCGTGATAGTCTCACAAGATCTGATGGGTTTATCAGGGGTTTCCGCTTTTGCTTCTTCCTCATTTTCTCTTGTTGCCGCCATGTAAAGAAGTGCCTTTTTGGCCGGGCATGGTGTCTCAAGTCTGTAATCCCAGCACTTTGGGAGGCCGAGATGGGCGGATCACAAGGTCAGGAGATTGAGACCATCCTGGCTAACCCAGTGAAACCCCATCTCTACTAAAAAATACAAAAAACTAGCCGGGCGAGGTGGTGGGCGCCTGTAGTCCCAGCTACTCGGAAGGCTGAGGCAGGAGAATGGCTAAACCAGGAGGCGGAGCTTGCAGTGAGCTGAGATCCAGCCACTGCACTCCAGCCTGGGCGACAGAGCGAGACTCCGTCTCAAAAAAAAAAAAAAAAAGAAGTGTCTTTTGCCTCCTGCCATGATTCTGAGGCCTCCCCAGCCATGTGAAGCTTATAGTCCAATTAAACTGCTTTTTCTTCCTAGTCTCGGGTATGTCTTTATCAGAAGCGTGAATACAGATACACTAATTAAAGACTGCCTGTTCTTTGCTAATACACTAAGCAGAGATTGCCTGTTCTGGGCAGGCCATATGAGAGAAAATCTACCATTCCATAAGAGTTAACAATTCCAACCTTTCCATTCTCTTTTCTAGTTATACCATCTATTATCTTGATTTCGATTTGTTTTCACTTTTTATAGTTATCTAAAAGAGCAATAAATCATCATCATAAAATTTGTAAATCAGGATAATTCTCAAGGTACCAAGACAAAGGTTTGCCCTGTAGTTTGTTTCTTAGACAAGTCTTGATGATATTCTCCACAATATGCCTTTATAACACCTAAGGAAATCATATAAAGGAAATTATTAAATTAGTCTTGTTCTTTTTATTGATTATTTGCTCTGTCCCTTTTGGAAGCATATAGGATGTGCTCTCTGAAGCACATTTCCAACATGGAAACGTGATCATTTCCCAAGTACCACAACACTGCCAAATCCTAATGGACATTTCTAAGTTTTCTTCTCCCCAGTTAACCATTCTAGCATATTATGTTTCAATTTCCTAAAAGTAGCCTCTGTTTATTGTTGGCATTCTGACTGGAAGAGTCTAATCACCTTTCCTTCTGTCCATTTGTCTTTAGAAAATTCCTCAGTACACCAGTTAAAATTGTGCTTTCAGCTGAGTATGCCATGCGTCATATCAGACCTGCCATAAAGTCAAAACTAACCACTAAGCACTTCAATGACAAGATAAACTACTGTTGTCTTATTTAATTCTGGCTAAAAGGGACTCCAGCCATCTACCTCTACATGCACAAGGAATACCTGAGATGAACACTTGGCCTGAAATCATGGCAGCTCTTTTAATCTGGTCAATCCAGAATGCTGTTCCATTCTAATTACATGATCTGTAATTGGGCTGGGTACAGTGGCTCATGCCTATAATCCCAGCACTTCGGCAGGCCGAGGCAGGTAGATCACCTGAGGTCAGGAGTTCCAGACCAGCCTGATCAACATGGAGAAATTCTGTCACTACTAAAAATACAAAATAAGCCAGGCATGGTGGTGCATGCCTGTAGTCCCAGCTACTCGGGAGGCTGAGACAGAATCGCTTGAACCCGGCAAGTGGAGGTTGCGTTGAGCTGAGATCCCACCATTGCACTCCAGCCTGAGCAACAAGGGCGAAACTCTATCTCAAAAAAAAAAAAAAAAAGGCTGTCCTATGACATCACCTACCACAACACTTCCTTCTAGTATATGTCTTGGTGCACAGTTAATTACACTATGGACAGACTGCAAAGGTATGTTCCAAGCTTTGTTGTAAACAATAATCTCCACACTTATTTAAACCCTTCCAAGTTAACACTTGATTTAAAAAATCTCTTAAGTACAATCATTTCACTTGCAATTATACTGAACTAATTTAATTTCTTTCATCTTTTAAAATCCTCTTTAAGTAGGATGACTGTTTTTTTGTTTTGTTTTTTATTTCTCCAGGAGTTCCTTGTGGCTTTTTGTACTGGATCTATGACATCTCCAGAAGGAAGTTCTGTATCTTTTTTCCTCAGCACATCTCTTGCATTCACTAAACTTAAACACCTAGAACAAGTCTAAAAGGTACGTAAATCAAGGAGATGGATAAGACCACTTTGCAATATGTGAAATTTCTCATGGCACTTTAAGTGAAATGTAAACATTTTTAAAAATATGAAGATATAAACATCAGGAAAATTATTCCAATTCATTTTCATCAGCTATGACCTCATAGCCTTTATGTATTCATGTTCCAAACCCCCACGTCCCGCATCCCCTTGGCTGGGCAGCTATGATACAGGTGATGAAGCTGGGCTGCTGCTTGTTCCACAGCACCATCTCCTTGGCCACTGCTGGCAGCTCCCCTAGCTGGAGGGTCTTCATATATATGTTCTCAATATTTTTAGCAGCTTTTATTTCAATTACTCTAA
>NW_022325166.1:0-2963 GCF_002776525.5 Piliocolobus tephrosceles | reverse complement strand
TTAGAGTAATTGAAATAAAAGCTGCTAAAAATATTGAGAACATATATATGAAGACCCTCCAGCTAGGGGAGCTGCCAGCAGTGGCCAAGGAGATGGTGCTGTGGAACAAGCAGCAGCCCAGCTTCATCACCTGTATCATAGCTGCCCAGCCAAGGGGATGCGGGACGTGGGGGTTTGGAACATGAATACATAAAGGCTATGAGGTCATAGCTGATGAAAATGAATTGGAATAATTTTCCTGATGTTTATATCTTCATATTTTTAAAAATGTTTACATTTCACTTAAAGTGCCATGAGAAATTTCACATATTGCAAAGTGGTCTTATCCATCTCCTTGATTTACGTACCTTTTAGACTTGTTCTAGGTGTTTAAGTTTAGTGAATGCAAGAGATGTGCTGAGGAAAAAAGATACAGAACTTCCTTCTGGAGATGTCATAGATCCAGTACAAAAAGCCACAAGGAACTCCTGGAGAAATAAAAAACAAAACAAAAAAACAGTCATCCTACTTAAAGAGGATTTTAAAAGATGAAAGAAATTAAATTAGTTCAGTATAATTGCAAGTGAAATGATTGTACTTAAGAGATTTTTTAAATCAAGTGTTAACTTGGAAGGGTTTAAATAAGTGTGGAGATTATTGTTTACAACAAAGCTTGGAACATACCTTTGCAGTCTGTCCATAGTGTAATTAACTGTGCACCAAGACATATACTAGAAGGAAGTGTTGTGGTAGGTGATGTCATAGGACAGCCTTTTTTTTTTTTTTTTTGAGATAGAGTTTCGCCCTTGTTGCTCAGGCTGGAGTGCAATGGTGGGATCTCAGCTCAACGCAACCTCCACTTGCCGGGTTCAAGCGATTCTGTCTCAGCCTCCCGAGTAGCTGGGACTACAGGCATGCACCACCATGCCTGGCTTATTTTGTATTTTTAGTAGTGACAGAATTTCTCCATGTTGATCAGGCTGGTCTGGAACTCCTGACCTCAGGTGATCTACCTGCCTCGGCCTGCCGAAGTGCTGGGATTATAGGCATGAGCCACTGTACCCAGCCCAATTACAGATCATGTAATTAGAATGGAACAGCATTCTGGATTGACCAGATTAAAAGAGCTGCCATGATTTCAGGCCAAGTGTTCATCTCAGGTATTCCTTGTGCATGTAGAGGTAGATGGCTGGAGTCCCTTTTAGCCAGAATTAAATAAGACAACAGTAGTTTATCTTGTCATTGAAGTGCTTAGTGGTTAGTTTTGACTTTATGGCAGGTCTGATATGACGCATGGCATACTCAGCTGAAAGCACAATTTTAACTGGTGTACTGAGGAATTTTCTAAAGACAAATGGACAGAAGGAAAGGTGATTAGACTCTTCCAGTCAGAATGCCAACAATAAACAGAGGCTACTTTTAGGAAATTGAAACATAATATGCTAGAATGGTTAACTGGGGAGAAGAAAACTTAGAAATGTCCATTAGGATTCGGCAGTGTTGTGGTACTTGGGAAATGATCACGTTTCCATGTTGGAAATGTGCTTCAGAGAGCACATCCTATATGCTTCCAAAAGGGACAGAGCAAATTATCAATAAAAAGAACAAGACTAATTTAATAATTTCCTTTATATGATTTCCTTAGGTGTTATAAAGGCATATTGTGGAGAATATCATCAAGACTTGTCTAAGAAACAAACTACAGGGCAAACCTTTGTCTTGGTACCTTGAGAATTATCCTGATTTACAAATTTTATGATGATGATTTATTGCTCTTTTAGATAACTATAAAAAGTGAAAACAAATCGAAATCAAGATAATAGATGGTATAACTAGAAAAGAGAATGAAAAGGTTGGAATTGTTAACTCTTATGGAATGGTAGATTTTCTCTCATATGGCCTGCCCAGAACAGGCAATCTCTGCTTAGTGTATTAGCAAAGAACAGGCAGTCTTTAATTAGTGTATCTGTATTCACGCTTCTGATAAAGACATACCCGAGACTAGGAAGAAAAAGCAGTTTAATTGGACTATAAGCTTCACATGGCTGGGGAGGCCTCAGAATCATGGCAGGAGGCAAAAGACACTTCTTTTTTTTTTTTTTTTGAGACGGAGTCTCGCTCTGTCGCCCAGGCTGGAGTGCAGTGGCTGGATCTCAGCTCACTGCAAGCTCCGCCTCCTGGTTTAGCCATTCTCCTGCCTCAGCCTTCCGAGTAGCTGGGACTACAGGCGCCCACCACCTCGCCCGGCTAGTTTTTTGTATTTTTTAGTAGAGATGGGGTTTCACTGGGTTAGCCAGGATGGTCTCAATCTCCTGACCTTGTGATCCGCCCATCTCGGCCTCCCAAAGTGCTGGGATTACAGACTTGAGACACCATGCCCGGCCAAAAAGGCACTTCTTTACATGGCGGCAACAAGAGAAAATGAGGAAGAAGCAAAAGCGGAAACCCCTGATAAACCCATCAGATCTTGTGAGACTATCACGAGAATAGCAGGGGAAAGACCAGCCCCCCTGATTCAGTTACCTCCCACAAGTCCCTCCCACAACACGTGAGAATTCTGGGAGATACTATTCAAGTTGAGATTTGGGTGGGGACACAGCCAAACCATATCACTTAGAAACCTCCCGATCCAGAGTCCCTGACACAATGTTGAAATGCCTCTACGTAAAAGACAACTGACTTTGGAAGTGAGATCCAATAAAGTAACATGTGAACAGTCAGGTGCCCTGTGTGGAAACTTCAGTGGTACCCACTCCCAGCAGGGACTTCTTTGTCACCCTTCCAGAAATATTCTGAGACCAAACACACATAAAGAGGAAAACACATTAGAATTGACTAAGCTACCTCAGCAAACATTTCTGCTACATTCTTAAGTAGCAAAAAAGAAAAAGTACTTTTCTGTTCTATTAGCTTTAGATAAGCCTTCATGTCCAAGGAGATGAAACTATACACTAGTAAAACCGAGCACACTGACTTTTGTAAGA
>NW_022325164.1:0-15588 GCF_002776525.5 Piliocolobus tephrosceles | reverse complement strand
TCTGTGCCTGAGACCATATTCAAGAGTTGAATCCCACTGCGACCTTGAGGCTACCCTGGTAAACAGCAGGTTCAATTCAGATTCCATGATTATCTGAGCACCCACTTTGTGCAAGACACACACAGCATCTCATCACATTTAACCTTTATTAAAGTTGCCTTCTTTATAGAAGCCCATTTATGTAAATAAGAATGGATGCAAATGTCACTGAGGACTAAAGAAAAAGAGCAGTCTGCATATCGCTATTCTGAAGAGCAGTATTCTGAATGTTTATGCTCCCTCAAAATTCCTATGTTGAAATCTTCACTCCCAGGGTGATGGTATCAGGAGGCGGGGCTTTGGGGAGGAGATCAGGTCATGGGAACAGAGCCCTCATGAAAGAGATGAGTGCCCTTATGACTGAGGCCCCAGAGAGCTGCCTTGCCCCTTCCATCACATGAGAACACGGCTCACATGGTGCCATCTGTGAGCCAGAGAGTGAGCCCTTCTTGAGGAACCAAACCTGTCTGTCAGTGACTTGATCTTAATTCCAGCCTCCAGAACTATGAGAAATACATTTCTGTTGTTTAGAAGATACCCAATTTATGGTATTTTATGCCAGCAGCTCAAACAGACTAAGACAAATACTATATGTGTTGGACAACGAATCTGTGTTTTCACATACTTTGTTATTTTTCACATGACCGCCATCTTATTGATGATAATATCAAGTTTCAGAGAGGTTAAGAGTCAAAGAGCTAGCAAGTCGAAGAGCTGGGCTTTAACTCAGGCCTTTTAAAGTTTGGATACGAAATCTTCCTGAAATCTCTCTGCTTTCCAAGCTTCTGCTACCCTTGCCTCTACCACCTACATTCTAACGCAAGGGGGAAACAGCTTTCCTGATATATTAAGGCTTCAAGTTTTCCTATTTGCTGTTCCCCAGTACCCTCATCCCCAGCTCAAGTAGAATTAGCACCTTTTCATCAGAGATGATGCTGAATACTGGTTCAAAATGCAAAAGCATCAAATTCTAGCTCTGGTGCTCCAGCCATGATTTAAGGGTGAGCAAACACCCTTACATTACCGGCAGACTGCTGAAGGCCTCTGGCAAGATGGAAGACAGGGCATCACAGGCGCTCGCCTGGAGAGTTGGGTGCTCCGAATTCTGCAGGGCTCTGGGTAAAGGCCCATTCAGCATCATAGTCCAGAACATCACCACCTGGAACAGAGGCAAAGGAAAAGCTGCAGCCCAAGACATAACAGGAGAACCAACTCAGAGCTAAGCCTACCAGAAATGGCCTTAGTAATGAAACATGTTTCCTTAACGTAGCAGCTTTCTGTAAATGTTTTCATGGGCTCTTCTTCCACAGTGATGGAAAGGACTTTAGAAAACAATTGCAGTGTTTAAGCCTTCCTTTCAACTCCTATTGATTAGGAGACTGTGGTCTGATAAAGTTACGCAACAACAGTGATAATAATCAAGAGGAGGCTGAAGACGGTGATGACAGTAACAGCGACAGCTAATGTTCTTCAGAGAGCTCATCCCATGCAAGCCATTGCTCTAAGTATTTACACGTATCAACTCATTTTATTCCTTGGCACAAATAAATGGGGTCTGTAGCACTATCCCTGCTTTTTCACAGAAGGAAACTGAGGCACAAAGAGACAATACAACTGCTCATCAGCAGCAGGGGTGAACTGGAATCCAGATCACTTGACACTCGGCTAGGGCTTTTTCAACCACTTTGCAGAGTCTGTGTGATAATAAAATGTAATACTCTGTGTAAGGTTTCTAGCGCCGGGTCTGATACACAGTGGACACTCGTAAACTGGGCAGCAGGTTCTGTTTTCAGCACTTTGAAGAACGATCTCACTTCACAGCCTCTAAAGTAGCCATGTGAACAGTTTCCTTTCTATGCTTTATATATGTGATTTCATGTTCATTTGCGAATCTCTGTGGTTTTGGTATGTTTTGTTTCTGTCCCATGGATCGAGTCCAGGGTTTTGCTGTGTATTTCACGCACCAGTTCTGTCTTTCTCCTACTTCAGCTCCTGGAAACCCAGTCTGGGCCCTTCCTACCCACTCCAGAAGAATCTGGACAAAAAGTGGTTGCCAGTCTCCATGATGGCACACAATTACACTCACCTACTAATATTTACACCCTTGTGTAGTCCCCTCCCATACTGAACAGGCTGACCTGTGTAACCAATAGGATGTTGTGGAAATGACGGCATGAAACCTCCAAAGCTAGCTCATAAAAAGCACCACAGCTGTCTTGCTTTCTTTCCCTTGGATCACCTGCTGTGAAGGAAACTGCCTGCCACGTCAAGAGGATACTCAAGCAGCCCTCTGGAGACGTCCTCACGGGGAGGAAATGAGTTGAGGTTCTGCCAGCAGCCAACACTAATTTGCTAGGTCTATGGGTGAGCCACCCTGGAAGAAGATCCTCCAACCCCATCAAGTCTTGCAACCCATCAGTTGACTGCAACCCTGGGAGCATCTTGATCCCAACCTCATGTGAGAACTAAGCCAGAATCACTCAGTCAAGCCTCTCCTAATTCCTGACCCACAGAAACCGTGAGGAAATACACGTACATTGCTTTAAGCTGCTAAATGTTTAATTTATTACTCACTAATAGACAAGCAATACAGAAAACATGTCTTTCTTTTCCCCACAGATGAATAATACCTGAGTGTGAACAGTTAAGAGGCTTGCCTAAAGTCATTTACCTAGCAAAGGGAAAAGTCTGAATTCAAACCTAGTTCTGTCTGATAACAAAGCTCAACTCACCTCCCTGCATAAGTCATATGGAAGCTTTAGTGGCAGTCTAAGGCAGGGACTAGGGTTAGAATCTTTAACTCTTTGCAAGGATGGCAGAAATTGTGAAGGGAAAAGAAGAAAAGAATAGGCAGAATGTGGAGGGCAGAGGGAGCAAAGACCACCAGCACTGAGCTGATTTTGCTTTAGCACTAAGTAGAAGCCTTTTCTGGTGTGGTCACATGCCCGTCATCCATCTTTGGAACTGGCACAGTGTGGGGGTAGCAGAAACAACCTGAAATCACAGGAATTTAATAGAATCATGGTGGGGCTGGTGGGGGGCGGGGAGGACGCGGGTAACAGAATTACCTCCTATGTGTTAGCATCTTTACGTGTCATTCGATTTTTCAACAGCCTTGCGATTGAGGGGTTATGGTTTATTATTCCTTTTTACAACTAGGAAACCATGCCTATAACCACATATCCATTAAGTGGCTGAGATGGTTTGGACGTGTGTCCCCTCCAAATCTCATGTTGACCTGTGACCTCCAATGTTGGAGGTGGGCCTAGAGGAAGGATTTTGGGTGATGTGGGCAGATCTCTACTGAATGGCTCAGTGCTATCCTTGTGGTAATAAGTGAGTTCTTACTCTGATATTCAAACGAGAGCTAATTGTTTCAAAGAGCCTGGCATCTCTCTCTTGCCTCCTCTCTCGCCATGTGACATGCCTGCTCCCCTTTTGCCTTCCACTGTGACTGGAAGCTTCTGGAGGCCTCACCAGAAGTAGATGCTGGCGCCATGCTTCTTGTATAGCCTGCAGAACTGTGAGCCAGACAAACCTCTCTGAAAAATAAATTGTCCAGTCTAAGGTATTTCTTTACACAGCAGAAAAGAGACTAATACAGAAAATTGCTAACAAGGAATGGGGTGTTGGTATAAAGATACCTAAAAATGTGGAAGCAACTTTTGGAACTTGGTACTGGGCAGAGGTTGAAAGAGTTTGGAAGGCTCAGAAGATAGGAAGACAAAGGAAAGTTTAGAACTTCTCAGAGACTGATTAAATGGTTGTGACCAAAGCGCTGATAGAAATACGGAGAGTGAAAGCCAGGCTGAGGAGGCCTCAGATAGAAATAAAAAAGCTTGGAGAACGGGAGGAAAGGTCACCTTTGTTACACCTTAGCAAACAACTTGGCTGCATTATGCCCATGTCCTAGGGATTTGCATAAGGTTGAAATTAAGAGTAATGACTTAGGGTATCTGGTGAAAGAAATTCTAAGCATCATTCAACAGGTGATGTGGCAGCTTCTCACAACCTATAGTCGGATGTAGGAGCAAAGGAATGACTTAGAGTTGGAACTTACCATTAAAAGGTTAGCAGAGCATAAAAATGTGGAAAATTTGCACTCTGGCCCTATACTGGAGAAGGAATCCAAGCTCGGAGCAACTACTTGCTAGACAGATTAGCATGACTAAAAGGGAGCCAGGTGCTAATAGCCAAGACTACTGGAAAACAGCCTTGAGGGCATTTTAGAAATCTTTGAGGCAAGCCCTATCATCACACACCCAGAGGTCTCGGAGGAAAGTGGTTTTGGGGGCCAGGCCCAGGGCCCCACTGCTCTGCACAGCCTTGAGACACTGCTCCCAGCATCCCCAGCCTTGGCTCAAAGGGCCCCAGATACTGCTTGGTTTTCTGCTTAGTGCGTACAAGCTGTAAGCCTTAGCGGTTTCCATGTGGTGTTAAGCCTGCAGATGCACAGAATGCAAATGTGAAGAAGGCTTGGGAGCTTCTACCTAGATTTCAGAGGATTCCCTAAGCCTGGGTGCCCACGCAGAAGCCTGCCACAGGGACAGAGCCCCCACTGAGCGCTTCTACTAGGGCAGTGCCAAAGAGAGATATGGGGTTGGAGCCCCCAAACAGAGTCTCCAACTGAGCACTGCCTAGTGGAACTCTGGGAATGGGACACGGCCTACACCCAGCAAAGCCACAAGGGCAAGGCTGCCAGAAGACTTGGAGGCCCACCCCTTGCACCAGTGTGCACTGGATGCGGGACATGGAGTCAAAGGACTATTGTGGAGCTTTAAGGTTTAATGTCTGTCCTGCTGGGTTTCGGATTTGTGTGGGGCTTGTTGCCCCTTTCTTTTGGCTGATTTTCTCCCTGTTGGAATGGGAATGTCTACCCAATGCCTGTACACCACTGCATCTTAAAAATCAGTAACTTGTTTTTGATCTTACAGGCTCATAGGTGGAAGGAACTTGCCTTGAGTCACAGCTGAGACTTTGGACTTTTGAGTTGATGCTGGAAAGAGTTAAGACTTTGGGGAACTATTGGGAAGAGATGACTGTATTTTGCAATGCGAGGAACATGAGATTTGCGGGGGCCAGGGGCAGAATGATATGGTTTGGATGTGTGCCTCCTCCAAACCTCATGCTGAAATGTGACCTCCAACACTGGAGGTGGCTCTAATAGGAAGTGTTTGGGTCATGGGGGCGGATCCCTCTTGAATGGCTTGGTGCTGTCCTTGTGGTAATGAGTGAGCTCTCACTCTATGACAGCTGGTTGTTTAAAAGAGCCTGACATCTCCCTCTTGCTTATTACTCTCTTGCCATATGACATGCCTGCTCCACCTTTGCCTTCCACCAGGATTAAAAGCTTCCTGGGGCTTCATCAGAGGTAGATGCTGGCATCATACTTTTAGTATAACCTGCAGAACTGTGAGCCAGATAAATGTCTTTGCTTTATAAATTGCCCAGCCTCAGGTATTCCTTTATAGCAACATAAAATGGACTAATACAATCATGTGCCCTAAATTTGATCCCATGGTTTTGGATACAAAATTCCTGGCTCTTTGTCTCTTGGGCAGGCTGAGTAACCAGACTAGGTTTTATGCAAGAGAAATATTAGTTTTACTATTGCTAGTTATATGTTATACATAAGCCTACCACATACTAAATTGCAAATAAACTGAAATGGAAAATAAAACCCACTTATACTAGTTTCATGTTTTCCTGGATTATAAAACACAATTTTTGACACTGGAAGAAACCATATCATCTACTCCACTTATCACTGAGCTTCAAAATAAAGCTGCAACCGAAGCACTAATAAAAGAAAACTATGAATTGACATTTATTTACCAACAAGACTGGTACTCTCTGATCAGGTGCTACAGTAGAATCCGGTTTATATTGCTGTATTAAGCCTGTGCCCAGTTCTTCCAGAAGCTGCCAAGAAAAAGGAATTACCAAAGCAGAGTATTAGGACTAACAAACAACTTCACTTTAGTTTGGAGATCACCTCAAATCAAGGGGAAACATAATTTGCAACTAATTTTCTTCCTTTTTTCAGTCACTCTTAACAGAGGCATTCTTTCAAGGACTGAAATCAACAGCTATATCTTATTCATTTGTTACCGAATCAATTCTTGGGGTTTACATGTAAGAGCTGAAAACAGAAGAATGTATAGTCTTCCTCACCTGAAATCTCTTTAAGAAATCTCAGAATTGAAGGACACATGGCAGAAGAATATAAAGTGAAGAAAAGGAGGGATATAAAGTGACAAGAAGGAAAAAGCGTTGTGGTTTTGATGAAAATTACCTTTGCTCCATGAAGCTGAATGGATGGATCTGCTTCCCCCATGCACTTGCAAATCACCTCTCCAAGCTCCATCAAGTAGGCTTGAGTCATTGAAAAGTAGCCCCTTGCCAGAAGAGCCAATACCTGCAGAGAGAGCATGGAATTAACCCTCTGAGACCTGAGTGCAAGGCTGCAATATCCAGAAAAGTGTTATAATATTTCAGAAATCGCTTATGTTTAACAGGGCCTGAAATCTGTCAAATGAAATTAAGAACCATGATCTTTATTTCATGACTGACATCAATTAACTGTATCATAGTCTTATGGTGCTTTTTTAGTATATGATTGCTTTTCTATTAATGTAATCTCATTTAAGTCTTGGAACTATTCTTTACATTAGGTATTAACTGAATTTTACAGCTAAAGAAACTAAGCCTGACAAGGTTAAAGGACATGTTTCATGTTGTCCAGTTAATCAGCAGCAGACCCCAGGACCAGGCCTAGTCTCAGATCATATTTGTATACAAAAAGTAAACTCTTTTATCTAGGATTGTTTTCTTTCTTTGAAGGAACAATTATTTTGTTACTCTAAGCAGGTACAAGACCGAGGAGAAGCTTATAAAAAATTAAACATTTAAGTTGCAAAAATGAAAAATTAACTGTACAATTTCACTCAGAATTATTTTACCATCTATTATATCCACCTGTCATATAATACCTGTAGTGACTAAAATAATTTGCAATCAAAGAACAAAAAGGAATGAATCTGCTATTTTGCAACCAAGGAACACCTCCCCAAAACAAAACAACAAGAACAATAGACCACCCATACCTAAAATACGACTCCCACAAACACAGTTGACACATGGCTTGGTTTTACCTGCTCGCTCCTCACAGTCACACTGAAGGAAGAATGGTTACTTCCATTTCAGAGATAAGGAAATGAAACCTCCTACCTGTAAGGCCTCCAGTCGCATGGGGGATGGTTCATAGGCACTTCCTGCTGCAGAGCCAGCATCGCTACCCGAACAGGAATCCTCCTTGGGCAGTACGACAATGGAAATGCAGAGTGGAATGAGCCAGCAGGGCTCTGAAGACCCCTTAGGTGAGCTAACTGACGTTTCTTCCAGAGAGGGTCCTGCAGGGGCTTTCTTCCACCAATCCGGAGGGCTGAGGTGAGGGGTTGCTGAATTGCTATTACCGAGTCCAGAAGAACATGGCTGTTGCAGAAGTAGCTGGACTTCAGGTAAAGGTGCGTGGGTGGACACTATAGCTCCCAAGAGTGTGAGACTTGACACGCGAACATTAACATCTGTCAAAGGAAGCAGTAAGAACTTATCACCATGGGAACAGGTACCGTAAAGATGGTAGTTATCCCTGCAGGCAATGAAGAATAGTTCCTTGTGTAACCTGAATCTAATCAAACTTCTGGACCTCATTTACAGTTTGGAAACACATGGGACAGGAGAATAAGTTAACACCATAAAGAAACAATCTGACAAATTGAGACTGTGGTTTATTTTGTTATCTTTGGTGACGAGCTTAGAGTTCACATTCTATAAGACAATTGGGCTGGATTCTTTCCTAAGTCAGTTTGATGTAAAAAAGATGGGTGGGGGGACTCTAGATTTAAAAGACTACAGTGACATGATAACTAATGCAATGCATGTACACTGAATGAACCCCGGATTTTAACAAGAAATATTTTTAAAAGCTAAATAAAAGGTCTGTGACTAGACTCATTTTTTTTTTTTTTTGCATGTGATGTCCAGCTGTTCCAGCACCGTTTGTTGAAAAGTATCTGCTCCTTCGTTGTAGATCAGTTGACTATATTTATGTGGGTCTATTTCTGGGCTCTCTATTCTGTTCCACTGATCTGTTTGTCTCTTCCTTGGCCAGTATCACACTGTCTCAATTACTGTAGTTTTATAGTAGATTTTGAAGTTAGGGAATGTCAGTCCTTCAGTTTTGTTCTTCTCTAGCAATATTGTGTCGGCTATTCTGGATCTTTTGCCTATCCATATACATTTGAGAATCAGTTCGTTGATATCTGCAGAGTAACTTGCTGGAATTTTGATTGAGACTGCACTGAATCTATAGATCAAGCTGGGAAGAAGTAACATCTTTACAATATTGAGCCTTCCTATCCATGAACATGGAATCCAGTCCATTCATTTAGTTATCTGATTTATTTCATCAGAGTTTCACAGTTTTCTTCATATAGATCTTGTACATATTTTGTTAGGCTCATACCTAAGAATTTCAGGGTTTGAACATTTTAATGAAAGAAAGTTACTTGAGGACAAAGTCAGATACTTGAAAGGAACTTTTGAGACATGGTGCACTCTCTTCAGATGAAGATGCAGATAATGAAAAGCTGGTACGGTGGAATGAGCAGGGGTTGTTTTCATCTTATTTCTGCCATGAATGTGACGGGAAACTTTAGGGTAAGACTTATCTTTCTGGGTCCCTTTTGTACACATTAATGTAAGTAATGAACTGGACTTAGTTTACACCTCTTATCTCATTTGAGCCTCATAAAAATCTTATGACGTAGTTATAATTCTTGCTGTTAGCAAGAAATTAGGGTTCAGAGAGGGCCATGGCCATGAGATGGCAAAAATGGGAGTGGGCTCCAGACCCTTGGATTGACTTCAGGTCCCATGCTCTTCCCACTATGTCACCGAAAACAGCCACTATTCCTTCCTTGTTACAATCCTGCCTAAAAAACTGAACTCATCAGAATGTGGTGTGATGTGAAAGCTTGCAAACAAAAGAAAAGCAAATCTACAAAAGGCAAGTGTTTATAGCACATACACATTATGTGTGGGAGGAAATAATAAGGCTGCAGTTAGTAAAGATTTGAAGTTCTGGGATTTTATCTGACCTCACAGGAAATACCGTTAAAGAAGCTAAATTTTGTATTCGTTTTTCTTTCCAAAAAGTAGATAGTATCTATCTGTCCGTCTGTCTGTCTATCTAGCCATCCATCCATCCTCTACTTATGCCTAAGGGATATGAACTATCACACCCCTGAGGGGGGCTGCTTGCACCTGGCTCAGTCTTAATTGTAAAGGGATACTCTGGTCACTGCCCTGAACATTAAACAGGCATTACACTTCACAATTAATTCTCTAGCTCACTTCCACTGGGACTTGAGGGGCCAATTCTTGCAACAGCTGATACCCCTGAAAAGTTGAGAAGAAGAAGCAGAGATCTCTTAAGAGTTGTAAAAATGCTTTGAATATATACATATATCTGTATCTATGTATTTTTATTAATAGTCTGCATCTGACTGATATAAAGAAGCCATCAGGTGTAAGACACGACCAACCTTTGTGGCGAATATAAGGCTTTATCTGGTTCCAGACTTTGGTCAGCAGGTTGAGTTTTAGACGATTATAAGGTGCATTTGATACTAAATTTGCAAGGCACTGTAAAACACAAAAAGTAGTTCATCAAAAGGCTTGATTAAACCACAGCATAGAAACAAATTTTGCAGCATTTAATTAGAAAAATGTTCACACAACTAAAAATTAGTTCTTTTTTTTTTTTTTAAACTAATACTTGTATTCTCATTGGTACAACTAAAGATAAAGAAGTATTTTTAGCAAATCATTTATTAGGACATACAGAGATAGAGATTATGGGTAAGATCAGACAAGTAGGTACAGACTTCCAAATAGGGTATTTTTAATAAAACTATTACTTAGTTATATTCTTAAGTCAAGTTACTTTTGGGCTATGTAAAACCGTAGACAAAATCAAAACAGAGAAGCCCCCTCTGGAACCCACAGTTGGTACATTACCTTAATTATCTGAGTAAGGGTCTGTGAGGATGACTCTGCCACCAAAGCTAACAAAAGACATCTGTGCAACTCTCTAATGCTGGAAGCGATCATTACAGAGAAGGGGGTAAAAGCCCTTCTGTGGTCACTGGTATCTTCAGCAACAGAAAGAAATTGCTTTGAGCCTTCCAAGATGGCAGATAAAACTTGCAGAGCACAGGCACGTGTCTGAAATTTCGGGATGATTCACATTGATTAGCTGAAAATTAGGAGTCCGATTCCCTTCTTCCTATACATGCTTACTCTTCAAAGTATTTACAATCATTTTAATTAGAAGAATAAAGGCAATGAGATTATCTGTTAGTTCCTAAAAACTAGGCCACTTGCATCCCACACCTAAAAAAAGAATATTTTATTTTTATTTTAGAGACACAGTCTGGCTCTGTCACCTAGGCTGCAGTGCAGTAGTGCAATCATAACTCCCTGCAGCCCCAAACTCCTGGGCTCCAGCAATCCTCCCATGTCAGCCCCACAAGTAGCTAGGACTACACGTGTGTGCCACCACACCTGGCTAAAAAAAACTCTAGAAACACATTGCTGTTCGATTTCTTACAGTAAGAAGTAAATCTAAGCTATACCATAGCACAAAAATCTGAAATCCTAAGCATGAGAACAAGGATTAGAGGCCTGCTTTATTCAAGCAGAATGCCAACTGAAAAGTTACAACTAAACAGCCCATGGGGTAGAAAAAATACATGTGCCTAGAGTCTGTTTCCTATCACAGTTCCTGAGAACATTATGCCTCATCTTCCACTCTTACGTATGTATTCAATGTTAACTTAAATAGGACTTTAGGAACTTGGTGTACATACAACTTGGCAGACATCATTAGTGATCCAACTTTTAGAAACACTCTTAGGTACAGGAAATAACACTGCCTGCAGTGACAGTATCTGACAATTCAAAAAAGGAATACCATTAAGTACAATCTTATGAATGGAAAGGACAAAAAGTACATCTTTGTCATGGACTGCTATATTTGTCAGGGAAGGTGTCACTGGCACCAAGATTTTCTTAATAAGGTTGAAAGATTACTTTCAATTGGTACTCTGACAATTTTGCAGTATTAAAAATCAGAAAGGAAAAGAAAGTCCAACTTTACAAAAACAGGATACAGGTAATAAGCAAAGGACTATTAATACGGAATAATATTGTACTCTCTTTGGCCAGCTCATCCAAAAATGACAATTAACATTTTTAGTCAAAAAATTTAAAAGCAGGGAATCAACATTACAATTCTAGAATCTAACCTAAATAGCTACCCAATATGAAGCATATCTGAGTTTGGAGCAAAAAAGCTTTTCCCAAAGGCCTTCAATTATATTATCTCCAAACAACCAGGTGATAAATCACCAGGCTGGCCTTTTATAGACTGGAATCGTAGAAATCTAGACTTATTGCTCTGAAAAGAAATCTGAAGTACAGTAGCATCAGACTTCAGAATGAAGCATAATCCTCTAAGGTGGAAAACTGACAATGTATTAGGAAACCGTGTATATATGTGTGAAAAAACGAGACAGCAAGAGCATGAACACAAGTCAGCTGATCCAAAAAGGACTCAGATCAGGGGCTGACAAACTTTTCTGTAAAGAGCCAGTGGTACGCATTTTATATTTTAGACTCTGTAGGTCACTTTCCGTCACAACCACCCAACTCTATGACTATAGCATAGACACGTAAAGGAGTAAATGTGGTTGTGTTCCAAAAAGACTTGATTTATGGACAATGAAATCTGAATTTCATATGATTTTCACATATCATGAGATATTATTGTTTTATTTTAAAACCATCTAGAAGTGTAAAAACCGTTCTCAGCTCACAGGCCATACAAAAACAGGTGGTGGGCCAGATTTGCCCTACAGGCCACCGTTAGCCAATCCCTACTAGAGGCTGGTCTGAACTCAACAAGACAGATCTTATGCTAAACCTTCATTTCTTTAGAAGACAATTAAAAGTCACAATTTCAATAGCTCACAAACTGAATAAAATTAAAACTTGAATGGAAAGAAATGAACTAACATTCCAAAAGTCAAAAATTTTAGCACAATTTTGGCATCCTAAGGGGGAAATCACGACTATCACAGATGAAAACAAATGTCATTGAAATTGGTTATTCTTTTCCACCAAGTTATAAAATCTACATAGAAATTTGATACTACATCATATTGTACTTCTCACAGTTCTGAGTTAATTTCCTTTAAACTCTGTTTAACATATCTTTGTTGTTATAACTGAAGTAACAATTTAGATACTGAATCTGGTACAAGTTTTGCTTTATTTGTTTGTTCTTTATTTGTTCTTATATCAATATTTAATATCTTGTTTACCACTTCTAATCAGCACTTTCAGCAGAAATTACTAATGTGCAAGCAAATCATCACAGGTGTAGCTCTCCAGGGAGCTCATTTGGTTCAGTTTTTATTCTCTGAATATTTAAAATGATGAATGAAAGGCTTTTCAATCTTACAAAAGTCAGTGTGCTCGGTTTTACTAGTGTATAGTTTCATCTCCTTGGACATGAAGGCTTATCTAAAGCTAATAGAACAGAAAAGTACTTTTTCTTTTTTGCTACTTAAGAATGTAGCAGAAATGTTTGCTGAGGTAGCTTAGTCAATTCTAATGTGTTTTCCTCTTTATGTGTGTTTGGTCTCAGAATATTTCTGGAAGGGTGACAAAGAAGTCCCTGCTGGGAGTGGGTACCACTGAAGTTTCCACACAGGGCACCTGACTGTTCACATGTTACTTTATTGGATCTCACTTCCAAAGTCAGTTGTCTTTTACGTAGAGGCATTTCAACATTGTGTCAGGGACTCTGGATCGGGAGGTTTCTAAGTGATATGGTTTGGCTGTGTCCCCACCCAAATCTCAACTTGAATAGTATCTCCCAGAATTCTCACGTGTTGTGGGAGGGACTTGTGGGAGGTAACTGAATCAGGGGGGCTGGTCTTTCCCCTGCTATTCTCGTGATAGTCTCACAAGATCTGATGGGTTTATCAGGGGTTTCCGCTTTTGCTTCTTCCTCATTTTCTCTTGTTGCCGCCATGTAAAGAAGTGCCTTTTTGGCCGGGCATGGTGTCTCAAGTCTGTAATCCCAGCACTTTGGGAGGCCGAGATGGGCGGATCACAAGGTCAGGAGATTGAGACCATCCTGGCTAACCCAGTGAAACCCCATCTCTACTAAAAAATACAAAAAACTAGCCGGGCGAGGTGGTGGGCGCCTGTAGTCCCAGCTACTCGGAAGGCTGAGGCAGGAGAATGGCTAAACCAGGAGGCGGAGCTTGCAGTGAGCTGAGATCCAGCCACTGCACTCCAGCCTGGGCGACAGAGCGAGACTCCGTCTCAAAAAAAAAAAAAAAAGAAGTGTCTTTTGCCTCCTGCCATGATTCTGAGGCCTCCCCAGCCATGTGAAGCTTATAGTCCAATTAAACTGCTTTTTCTTCCTAGTCTCGGGTATGTCTTTATCAGAAGCGTGAATACAGATACACTAATTAAAGACTGCCTGTTCTTTGCTAATACACTAAGCAGAGATTGCCTGTTCTGGGCAGGCCATATGAGAGAAAATCTACCATTCCATAAGAGTTAACAATTCCAACCTTTTCATTCTCTTTTCTAGTTATACCATCTATTATCTTGATTTCGATTTGTTTTCACTTTTTATAGCTATCTAAAAGAGCAATAAATCATCATCATAAAATTTGTAAATCAGGATAATTCTCAAGGTACCAAGACAAAGGTTTGCCCTGTAGTTTGTTTCTTAGACAAGTCTTGATGATATTCTCCACAATATGCCTTTATAACACCTAAGGAAATCATATAAAGGAAATTATTAAATTAGTCTTGTTCTTTTTATTGATAATTTGCTCTGTCCCTTTTGGAAGCATATAGGATGTGCTCTCTGAAGCACATTTCCAACATGGAAACGTGATCATTTCCCAAGTACCACAACACTGCCAAATCCTAATGGACATTTCTAAGTTTTCTTCTCCCCAGTTAACCATTCTAGCATATTATGTTTCAATTTCCTAAAAGTAGCCTCTGTTTATTGTTGGCATTCTGACTGGAAGAGTCTAATCACCTTTCCTTCTGTCCATTTGTCTTTAGAAAATTCCTCAGTACACCAGTTAAAATTGTGCTTTCAGCTGAGTATGCCATGCGTCATATCAGACCTGCCATAAAGTCAAAACTAACCACTAAGCACTTCAATGACAAGATAAACTACTGTTGTCTTATTTAATTCTGGCTAAAAGGGACTCCAGCCATCTACCTCTACATGCACAAGGAATACCTGAGATGAACACTTGGCCTGAAATCATGGCAGCTCTTTTAATCTGGTCAATCCAGAATGCTGTTCCATTCTAATTACATGATCTATAATTGGGCTGGGTACAGTGGCTCATGCCTATAATCCCAGCACTTCGGCAGGCCGAGGCAGGTAGATCACCTGAGGTCAGGAGTTCCAGACCAGCCTGATCAACATGGAGAAATTCTGTCACTACTAAAAATACAAAATAAGCCAGGCATGGTGGTGCATGCCTGTAGTCCCAGCTACTCGGGAGGCTGAGACAGAATCGCTTGAACCCGGCAAGTGGAGGTTGCGTTGAGCTGAGATCCCACCATTGCACTCCAGCCTGAGCAACAAGGGCGAAACTCTATCTCAAAAAAAAAAAAAAAAAAAAGGCTGTCCTATGACATCACCTACCACAACACTTCCTTCTAGTATATGTCTTGGTGCAAAGTTAATTACACTATGGACAGACTGCAAAGGTATGTTCCAAGCTTTGTTGTAAACAATAATCTCCACACTTATTTAAACCCTTCCAAGTTAACACTTGATTTAAAAAATCTCTTAAGTACAATCATTTCACTTGCAATTATACTGAACTAATTTAATTTCTTTCATCTTTTAAAATCCTCTTTAAGTAGGATGACTGTTTTTTTGTTTTGTTTTTTATTTCTCCAGGAGTTCCTTGTGGCTTTTTGTACTGGATCTATGACATCTCCAGAAGGAAGTTCTGTATCTTTTTTCCTCAGCACATCTCTTGCATTCACTAAACTTAAACACCTAGAACAAGTCTAAAAGGTACGTAAATCAAGGAGATGGATAAGACCACTTTGCAATATGTGAAATTTCTCATGGCACTTTAAGTGAAATGTAAACATTTTTAAAAATATGAAGATATAAACATCAGGAAAATTATTCCAATTCATTTTCATCAGCTATGACCTCATAGCCTTTATGTATTCATGTTCCAAACCCCCACGTCCCGCATCCCCTTGGCTGGGCAGCTATGATACAGGTGATGAAGCTGGGCTGCTGCTTTCTCCACAGCACCATCTCCTTGGCCACTGCTGGCAGCTCCCCTAGCTGGAGGGTCTTCAAATATATGTTCTCAATATTTTTAGCAGCTTTTATTTCAATTACTCTAA
>NW_022325163.1:0-15589 GCF_002776525.5 Piliocolobus tephrosceles | reverse complement strand
TTAGAGTAATTGAAATAAAAGCTGCTAAAAATATTGAGAACATATATTTGAAGACCCTCCAGCTAGGGGAGCTGCCAGCAGTGGCCAAGGAGATGGTGCTGTGGAGAAAGCAGCAGCCCAGCTTCATCACCTGTATCATAGCTGCCCAGCCAAGGGGATGCGGGACGTGGGGGTTTGGAACATGAATACATAAAGGCTATGAGGTCATAGCTGATGAAAATGAATTGGAATAATTTTCCTGATGTTTATATCTTCATATTTTTAAAAATGTTTACATTTCACTTAAAGTGCCATGAGAAATTTCACATATTGCAAAGTGGTCTTATCCATCTCCTTGATTTACGTACCTTTTAGACTTGTTCTAGGTGTTTAAGTTTAGTGAATGCAAGAGATGTGCTGAGGAAAAAAGATACAGAACTTCCTTCTGGAGATGTCATAGATCCAGTACAAAAAGCCACAAGGAACTCCTGGAGAAATAAAAAACAAAACAAAAAAACAGTCATCCTACTTAAAGAGGATTTTAAAAGATGAAAGAAATTAAATTAGTTCAGTATAATTGCAAGTGAAATGATTGTACTTAAGAGATTTTTTAAATCAAGTGTTAACTTGGAAGGGTTTAAATAAGTGTGGAGATTATTGTTTACAACAAAGCTTGGAACATACCTTTGCAGTCTGTCCATAGTGTAATTAACTTTGCACCAAGACATATACTAGAAGGAAGTGTTGTGGTAGGTGATGTCATAGGACAGCCTTTTTTTTTTTTTTTTTTTTGAGATAGAGTTTCGCCCTTGTTGCTCAGGCTGGAGTGCAATGGTGGGATCTCAGCTCAACGCAACCTCCACTTGCCGGGTTCAAGCGATTCTGTCTCAGCCTCCCGAGTAGCTGGGACTACAGGCATGCACCACCATGCCTGGCTTATTTTGTATTTTTAGTAGTGACAGAATTTCTCCATGTTGATCAGGCTGGTCTGGAACTCCTGACCTCAGGTGATCTACCTGCCTCGGCCTGCCGAAGTGCTGGGATTATAGGCATGAGCCACTGTACCCAGCCCAATTATAGATCATGTAATTAGAATGGAACAGCATTCTGGATTGACCAGATTAAAAGAGCTGCCATGATTTCAGGCCAAGTGTTCATCTCAGGTATTCCTTGTGCATGTAGAGGTAGATGGCTGGAGTCCCTTTTAGCCAGAATTAAATAAGACAACAGTAGTTTATCTTGTCATTGAAGTGCTTAGTGGTTAGTTTTGACTTTATGGCAGGTCTGATATGACGCATGGCATACTCAGCTGAAAGCACAATTTTAACTGGTGTACTGAGGAATTTTCTAAAGACAAATGGACAGAAGGAAAGGTGATTAGACTCTTCCAGTCAGAATGCCAACAATAAACAGAGGCTACTTTTAGGAAATTGAAACATAATATGCTAGAATGGTTAACTGGGGAGAAGAAAACTTAGAAATGTCCATTAGGATTTGGCAGTGTTGTGGTACTTGGGAAATGATCACGTTTCCATGTTGGAAATGTGCTTCAGAGAGCACATCCTATATGCTTCCAAAAGGGACAGAGCAAATTATCAATAAAAAGAACAAGACTAATTTAATAATTTCCTTTATATGATTTCCTTAGGTGTTATAAAGGCATATTGTGGAGAATATCATCAAGACTTGTCTAAGAAACAAACTACAGGGCAAACCTTTGTCTTGGTACCTTGAGAATTATCCTGATTTACAAATTTTATGATGATGATTTATTGCTCTTTTAGATAACTATAAAAAGTGAAAACAAATCGAAATCAAGATAATAGATGGTATAACTAGAAAAGAGAATGGAAAGGTTGGAATTGTTAACTCTTATGGAATGGTAGATTTTCTCTCATATGGCCTGCCCAGAACAGGCAATCTCTGCTTAGTGTATTAGCAAAGAACAGGCAGTCTTTAATTAGTGTATCTGTATTCACGCTTCTGATAAAGACATACCCGAGACTAGGAAGAAAAAGCAGTTTAATTGGACTATAAGCTTCACATGGCTGGGGAGGCCTCAGAATCATGGCAGGAGGCAAAAGACACTTCTTTTTTTTTTTTTTTTTGAGACGGAGTCTCGCTCTGTCGCCCAGGCTGGAGTGCAGTGGCTGGATCTCAGCTCACTGCAAGCTCCGCCTCCTGGTTTAGCCATTCTCCTGCCTCAGCCTTCCGAGTAGCTGGGACTACAGGCGCCCACCACCTCGCCCGGCTAGTTTTTTGTATTTTTTAGTAGAGATGGGGTTTCACTGGGTTAGCCAGGATGGTCTCAATCTCCTGACCTTGTGATCCGCCCATCTCGGCCTCCCAAAGTGCTGGGATTACAGACTTGAGACACCATGCCCGGCCAAAAAGGCACTTCTTTACATGGCGGCAACAAGAGAAAATGAGGAAGAAGCAAAAGCGGAAACCCCTGATAAACCCATCAGATCTTGTGAGACTATCACGAGAATAGCAGGGGAAAGACCAGCCCCCCTGATTCAGTTACCTCCCACAAGTCCCTCCCACAACACGTGAGAATTCTGGGAGATACTATTCAAGTTGAGATTTGGGTGGGGACACAGCCAAACCATATCACTTAGAAACCTCCCGATCCAGAGTCCCTGACACAATGTTGAAATGCCTCTACGTAAAAGACAACTGACTTTGGAAGTGAGATCCAATAAAGTAACATGTGAACAGTCAGGTGCCCTGTGTGGAAACTTCAGTGGTACCCACTCCCAGCAGGGACTTCTTTGTCACCCTTCCAGAAATATTCTGAGACCAAACACACATAAAGAGGAAAACACATTAGAATTGACTAAGCTACCTCAGCAAACATTTCTGCTACATTCTTAAGTAGCAAAAAAGAAAAAGTACTTTTCTGTTCTATTAGCTTTAGATAAGCCTTCATGTCCAAGGAGATGAAACTATACACTAGTAAAACCGAGCACACTGACTTTTGTAAGATTGAAAAGCCTTTCATTCATCATTTTAAATATTCAGAGAATAAAAACTGAACCAAATGAGCTCCCTGGAGAGCTACACCTGTGATGATTTGCTTGCACATTAGTAATTTCTGCTGAAAGTGCTGATTAGAAGTGGTAAACAAGATATTAAATATTGATATAAGAACAAATAAAGAACAAACAAATAAAGCAAAACTTGTACCAGATTCAGTATCTAAATTGTTACTTCAGTTATAACAACAAAGATATGTTAAACAGAGTTTAAAGGAAATTAACTCAGAACTGTGAGAAGTACAATATGATGTAGTATCAAATTTCTATGTAGATTTTATAACTTGGTGGAAAAGAATAACCAATTTCAATGACATTTGTTTTCATCTGTGATAGTCGTGATTTCCCCCTTAGGATGCCAAAATTGTGCTAAAATTTTTGACTTTTGGAATGTTAGTTCATTTCTTTCCATTCAAGTTTTAATTTTATTCAGTTTGTGAGCTATTGAAATTGTGACTTTTAATTGTCTTCTAAAGAAATGAAGGTTTAGCATAAGATCTGTCTTGTTGAGTTCAGACCAGCCTCTAGTAGGGATTGGCTAACGGTGGCCTGTAGGGCAAATCTGGCCCACCACCTGTTTTTGTATGGCCTGTGAGCTGAGAACGGTTTTTACACTTCTAGATGGTTTTAAAATAAAACAATAATATCTCATGATATGTGAAAATCATATGAAATTCAGATTTCATTGTCCATAAATCAAGTCTTTTTGGAACACAACCACATTTACTCCTTTACGTGTCTATGCTATAGTCATAGAGTTGGGTGGTTGTGACGGAAAGTGACCTACAGAGTCTAAAATATAAAATGCGTACCACTGGCTCTTTACAGAAAAGTTTGTCAGCCCCTGATCTGAGTCCTTTTTGGATCAGCTGACTTGTGTTCATGCTCTTGCTGTCTCGTTTTTTCACACATATATACACGGTTTCCTAATACATTGTCAGTTTTCCACCTTAGAGGATTATGCTTCATTCTGAAGTCTGATGCTACTGTACTTCAGATTTCTTTTCAGAGCAATAAGTCTAGATTTCTACGATTCCAGTCTATAAAAGGCCAGCCTGGTGATTTATCACCTGGTTGTTTGGAGATAATATAATTGAAGGCCTTTGGGAAAAGCTTTTTTGCTCCAAACTCAGATATGCTTCATATTGGGTAGCTATTTAGGTTAGATTCTAGAATTGTAATGTTGATTCCCTGCTTTTAAATTTTTTGACTAAAAATGTTAATTGTCATTTTTGGATGAGCTGGCCAAAGAGAGTACAATATTATTCCGTATTAATAGTCCTTTGCTTATTACCTGTATCCTGTTTTTGTAAAGTTGGACTTTCTTTTCCTTTCTGATTTTTAATACTGCAAAATTGTCAGAGTACCAATTGAAAGTAATCTTTCAACCTTATTAAGAAAATCTTGGTGCCAGTGACACCTTCCCTGACAAATATAGCAGTCCATGACAAAGATGTACTTTTTGTCCTTTCCATTCATAAGATTGTACTTAATGGTATTCCTTTTTTGAATTGTCAGATACTGTCACTGCAGGCAGTGTTATTTCCTGTACCTAAGAGTGTTTCTAAAAGTTGGATCACTAATGATGTCTGCCAAGTTGTATGTACACCAAGTTCCTAAAGTCCTATTTAAGTTAACATTGAATACATACGTAAGAGTGGAAGATGAGGCATAATGTTCTCAGGAACTGTGATAGGAAACAGACTCTAGGCACATGTATTTTTTCTACCCCATGGGCTGTTTAGTTGTAACTTTTCAGTTGGCATTCTGCTTGAATAAAGCAGGCCTCTAATCCTTGTTCTCATGCTTAGGATTTCAGATTTTTGTGCTATGGTATAGCTTAGATTTACTTCTTACTGTAAGAAATCGAACAGCAATGTGTTTCTAGAGTTTTTTTTAGCCAGGTGTGGTGGCACACACGTGTAGTCCTAGCTACTTGTGGGGCTGACATGGGAGGATTGCTGGAGCCCAGGAGTTTGGGGCTGCAGTGAGTTATGATTGCACTACTGCACTGCAGCCTAGGTGACAGAGCCAGACTGTGTCTCTAAAATAAAAATAAAATATTCTTTTCTTAGGTGTGGGATGCAAGTGGCCTAGTTTTTAGGAACTAACAGATAATCTCATTGCCTTTATTCTTCTAATTAAAATGATTGTAAATACTTTGAAGAGTAAGCATGTATAGGAAGAAGGGAATCGGACTCCTAATTTTCAGCTAATCAATGTGAATCATCCCGAAATTTCAGACACGTGCCTGTGCTCTGCAAGTTTTATCTGCCATCTTGGAAGGCTCAAAGCAATTTCTTTCTGTTGCTGAAGATACCAGTGACCACAGAAGGGCTTTTACCCCCTTCTCTGTAATGATCGCTTCCAGCATTAGAGAGTTGCACAGATGTCTTTTGTTAGCTTTGGTGGCAGAGTCATCCTCACAGACCCTTACTCAGATAATTAAGGTAATGTACCAACTGTGGGTTCCAGAGGGGGCTTCTCTGTTTTGATTTTGTCTACGGTTTTACATAGCCCAAAAGTAACTTGACTTAAGAATATAACTAAGTAATAGTTTTATTAAAAATACCCTATTTGGAAGTCTGTACCTACTTGTCTGATCTTACCCATAATCTCTATCTCTGTATGTCCTAATAAATGATTTGCTAAAAATACTTCTTTATCTTTAGTTGTACCAATGAGAATACAAGTATTAGTTTAAAAAAAAAAAAAAGAACTAATTTTTAGTTGTGTGAACATTTTTCTAATTAAATGCTGCAAAATTTGTTTCTATGCTGTGGTTTAATCAAGCCTTTTGATGAACTACTTTTTGTGTTTTACAGTGCCTTGCAAATTTAGTATCAAATGCACCTTATAATCGTCTAAAACTCAACCTGCTGACCAAAGTCTGGAACCAGATAAAGCCTTATATTCGCCACAAAGGTTGGTCGTGTCTTACACCTGATGGCTTCTTTATATCAGTCAGATGCAGACTATTAATAAAAATACATAGATACAGATATATGTATATATTCAAAGCATTTTTACAACTCTTAAGAGATCTCTGCTTCTTCTTCTCAACTTTTCAGGGGTATCAGCTGTTGCAAGAATTGGCCCCTCAAGTCCCAGTGGAAGTGAGCTAGAGAATTAATTGTGAAGTGTAATGCCTGTTTAATGTTCAGGGCAGTGACCAGAGTATCCCTTTACAATTAAGACTGAGCCAGGTGCAAGCAGCCCCCCTCAGGGGTGTGATAGTTCATATCCCTTAGGCATAAGTAGAGGATGGATGGATGGCTAGATAGACAGACAGACGGACAGATAGATACTATCTACTTTTTGGAAAGAAAAACGAATACAAAATTTAGCTTCTTTAACGGTATTTCCTGTGAGGTCAGATAAAATCCCAGAACTTCAAATCTTTACTAACTGCAGCCTTATTATTTCCTCCCACACATAATGTGTATGTGCTATAAACACTTGCCTTTTGTAGATTTGCTTTTCTTTTGTTTGCAAGCTTTCACATCACACCACATTCTGATGAGTTCAGTTTTTTAGGCAGGATTGTAACAAGGAAGGAATAGTGGCTGTTTTCGGTGACATAGTGGGAAGAGCATGGGACCTGAAGTCAATCCAAGGGTCTGGAGCCCACTCCCATTTTTGCCATCTCATGGCCATGGCCCTCTCTGAACCCTAATTTCTTGCTAACAGCAAGAATTATAACTACGTCATAAGATTTTTATGAGGCTCAAATGAGATAAGAGGTGTAAACTAAGTCCAGTTCATTACTTACATTAATGTGTACAAAAGGGACCCAGAAAGATAAGTCTTACCCTAAAGTTTCCCGTCACATTCATGGCAGAAATAAGATGAAAACAACCCCTGCTCATTCCACCGTACCAGCTTTTCATTATCTGCATCTTCATCTGAAGAGAGTGCACCATGTCTCAAAAGTTCCTTTCAAGTATCTGACTTTGTCCTCAAGTAACTTTCTTTCATTAAAATGTTCAAACCCTGAAATTCTTAGGTATGAGCCTAACAAAATATGTACAAGATCTATATGAAGAAAACTGTGAAACTCTGATGAAATAAATCAGATAACTAAATGAATGGACTGGATTCCATGTTCATGGATAGGAAGGCTCAATATTGTAAAGATGTTACTTCTTCCCAGCTTGATCTATAGATTCAGTGCAGTCTCAATCAAAATTCCAGCAAGTTACTCTGCAGATATCAACGAACTGATTCTCAAATGTATATGGATAGGCAAAAGATCCAGAATAGCCGACACAATATTGCTAGAGAAGAACAAAACTGAAGGACTGACATTCCCTAACTTCAAAATCTACTATAAAACTACAGTAATTGAGACAGTGTGATACTGGCCAAGGAAGAGACAAACAGATCAGTGGAACAGAATAGAGAGCCCAGAAATAGACCCACATAAATATAGTCAACTGATCTACAACGAAGGAGCAGATACTTTTCAACAAACGGTGCTGGAACAGCTGGACATCACATGCAAAAAAAAAAAAAAATGAGTCTAGTCACAGACCTTTTATTTAGCTTTTAAAAATATTTCTTGTTAAAATCCGGGGTTCATTCAGTGTACATGCATTGCATTAGTTATCATGTCACTGTAGTCTTTTAAATCTAGAGTCCCCCCACCCATCTTTTTTACATCAAACTGACTTAGGAAAGAATCCAGCCCAATTGTCTTATAGAATGTGAACTCTAAGCTCGTCACCAAAGATAACAAAATAAACCACAGTCTCAATTTGTCAGATTGTTTCTTTATGGTGTTAACTTATTCTCCTGTCCCATGTGTTTCCAAACTGTAAATGAGGTCCAGAAGTTTGATTAGATTCAGGTTACACAAGGAACTATTCTTCATTGCCTGCAGGGATAACTACCATCTTTACGGTACCTGTTCCCATGGTGATAAGTTCTTACTGCTTCCTTTGACAGATGTTAATGTTCGCGTGTCAAGTCTCACACTCTTGGGAGCTATAGTGTCCACCCACGCACCTTTACCTGAAGTCCAGCTACTTCTGCAACAGCCATGTTCTTCTGGACTCGGTAATAGCAATTCAGCAACCCCTCACCTCAGCCCTCCGGATTGGTGGAAGAAAGCCCCTGCAGGACCCTCTCTGGAAGAAACATCAGTTAGCTCACCTAAGGGGTCTTCAGAGCCCTGCTGGCTCATTCGACTCTGCATTTCCATTGTCGTACTGCCCAAGGAGGATTCCTGTTCAGGTAGTGATGCTGGCTCTGCAGCAGGAAGTGCCTATGAACCATCCCCCATGTGACTGGAGGCCTTACAGGTAGGAGGTTTCATTTCCTTATCTCTGAAATGGAAGTAACCATTCTTCCTTCAGTGTGACTGTGAGGAGCGAGCAGGTAAAACCAAGCCATGTGTCAACTGTGTTTGTGGGAGTCGTATTTTAGGTATGGGTGGTCTATTGTTCTTGTTGTTTTGTTTTGGGGAGGTGTTCCTTGGTTGCAAAATAGCAGATTCATTCCTTTTTGTTCTTTGATTGCAAATTATTTTAGTCACTACAGGTATTATATGACAGGTGGATATAATAGATGGTAAAATAATTCTGAGTGAAATTGTACAGTTAATTTTTCATTTTTGCAACTTAAATGTTTAATTTTTTATAAGCTTCTCCTCGGTCTTGTACCTGCTTAGAGTAACAAAATAATTGTTCCTTCAAAGAAAGAAAACAATCCTAGATAAAAGAGTTTACTTTTTGTATACAAATATGATCTGAGACTAGGCCTGGTCCTGGGGTCTGCTGCTGATTAACTGGACAACATGAAACATGTCCTTTAACCTTGTCAGGCTTAGTTTCTTTAGCTGTAAAATTCAGTTAATACCTAATGTAAAGAATAGTTCCAAGACTTAAATGAGATTACATTAATAGAAAAGCAATCATATACTAAAAAAGCACCATAAGACTATGATACAGTTAATTGATGTCAGTCATGAAATAAAGATCATGGTTCTTAATTTCATTTGACAGATTTCAGGCCCTGTTAAACATAAGCGATTTCTGAAATATTATAACACTTTTCTGGATATTGCAGCCTTGCACTCAGGTCTCAGAGGGTTAATTCCATGCTCTCTCTGCAGGTATTGGCTCTTCTGGCAAGGGGCTACTTTTCAATGACTCAAGCCTACTTGATGGAGCTTGGAGAGGTGATTTGCAAGTGCATGGGGGAAGCAGATCCATCCATTCAGCTTCATGGAGCAAAGGTAATTTTCATCAAAACCACAACGCTTTTTCCTTCTTGTCACTTTATATCCCTCCTTTTCTTCACTTTATATTCTTCTGCCATGTGTCCTTCAATTCTGAGATTTCTTAAAGAGATTTCAGGTGAGGAAGACTATACATTCTTCTGTTTTCAGCTCTTACATGTAAACCCCAAGAATTGATTCGGTAACAAATGAATAAGATATAGCTGTTGATTTCAGTCCTTGAAAGAATGCCTCTGTTAAGAGTGACTGAAAAAAGGAAGAAAATTAGTTGCAAATTATGTTTCCCCTTGATTTGAGGTGATCTCCAAACTAAAGTGAAGTTGTTTGTTAGTCCTAATACTCTGCTTTGGTAATTCCTTTTTCTTGGCAGCTTCTGGAAGAACTGGGCACAGGCTTAATACAGCAATATAAACCGGATTCTACTGTAGCACCTGATCAGAGAGTACCAGTCTTGTTGGTAAATAAATGTCAATTCATAGTTTTCTTTTATTAGTGCTTCGGTTGCAGCTTTATTTTGAAGCTCAGTGATAAGTGGAGTAGATGATATGGTTTCTTCCAGTGTCAAAAATTGTGTTTTATAATCCAGGAAAACATGAAACTAGTATAAGTGGGTTTTATTTTCCATTTCAGTTTATTTGCAATTTAGTATGTGGTAGGCTTATGTATAACATATAACTAGCAATAGTAAAACTAATATTTCTCTTGCATAAAACCTAGTCTGGTTACTCAGCCTGCCCAAGAGACAAAGAGCCAGGAATTTTGTATCCAAAACCATGGGATCAAATTTAGGGCACATGATTGTATTAGTCCATTTTATGTTGCTATAAAGGAATACCTGAGGCTGGGCAATTTATAAAGCAAAGACATTTATCTGGCTCACAGTTCTGCAGGTTATACTAAAAGTATGATGCCAGCATCTACCTCTGATGAAGCCCCAGGAAGCTTTTAATCCTGGTGGAAGGCAAAGGTGGAGCAGGCATGTCATATGGCAAGAGAGTAATAAGCAAGAGGGAGATGTCAGGCTCTTTTAAACAACCAGCTGTCATAGAGTGAGAGCTCACTCATTACCACAAGGACAGCACCAAGCCATTCAAGAGGGATCCGCCCCCATGACCCAAACACTTCCTATTAGAGCCACCTCCAGTGTTGGAGGTCACATTTCAGCATGAGGTTTGGAGGAGGCACACATCCAAACCATATCATTCTGCCCCTGGCCCCCGCAAATCTCATGTTCCTCGCATTGCAAAATACAGTCATCTCTTCCCAATAGTTCCCCAAAGTCTTAACTCTTTCCAGCATCAACTCAAAAGTCCAAAGTCTCAGCTGTGACTCAAGGCAAGTTCCTTCCACCTATGAGCCTGTAAGATCAAAAACAAGTTACTGATTTTTAAGATGCAGTGGTGTACAGGCATTGGGTAGACATTCCCATTCCAACAGGGAGAAAATCAGCCAAAAGAAAGGGGCAACAAGCCCCACACAAATCCGAAACCCAGCAGGACAGACATTAAACCTTAAAGCTCCACAATAGTCCTTTGACTCCATGTCCCGCATCCAGTGCACACTGGTGCAAGGGGTGGGCCTCCAAGTCTTCTGGCAGCCTTGCCCTTGTGGCTTTGCTGGGTGTAGGCCGTGTCCCATTCCCAGAGTTCCACTAGGCAGTGCTCAGTTGGAGACTCTGTTTGGGGGCTCCAACCCCATATCTCTCTTTGGCACTGCCCTAGTAGAAGCGCTCAGTGGGGGCTCTGTCCCTGTGGCAGGCTTCTGCGTGGGCACCCAGGCTTAGGGAATCCTCTGAAATCTAGGTGGAAGCTCCCAAACCTTCTTCACATTTGCATTCTGTGCATCTGCAGGCTTAACACCACATGGAAACCGCTAAGGCTTACAGCTTGTACGCACTAAGCAGAAAACCAAGCAGTATCTGGGGCCCTTTGAGCCAAGGCTGGGGATGCTGGGAGCAGTGTCTCAAGGCTGTGCAGAGCAGTGGGGCCCTGGGCCTGGCCCCCAAAACCACTTTCCTCCGAGACCTCTGGGTGTGTGATGATAGGGCTTGCCTCAAAGATTTCTAAAATGCCCTCAAGGCTGTTTTCCAGTAGTCTTGGCTATTAGCACCTGGCTCCCTTTTAGTCATGCTAATCTGTCTAGCAAGTAGTTGCTCCGAGCTTGGATTCCTTCTCCAGTATAGGGCCAGAGTGCAAATTTTCCACATTTTTATGCTCTGCTAACCTTTTAATGGTAAGTTCCAACTCTAAGTCATTCCTTTGCTCCTACATCCGACTATAGGTTGTGAGAAGCTGCCACATCACCTGTTGAATGATGCTTAGAATTTCTTTCACCAGATACCCTAAGTCATTACTCTTAATTTCAACCTTATGCAAATCCCTAGGACATGGGCATAATGCAGCCAAGTTGTTTGCTAAGGTGTAACAAAGGTGACCTTTCCTCCCGTTCTCCAAGCTTTTTTATTTCTATCTGAGGCCTCCTCAGCCTGGCTTTCACTCTCCGTATTTCTATCAGCGCTTTGGTCACAACCATTTAATCAGTCTCTGAGAAGTTCTAAACTTTCCTTTGTCTTCCTATCTTCTGAGCCTTCCAAACTCTTTCAACCTCTGCCCAGTACCAAGTTCCAAAAGTTGCTTCCACATTTTTAGGTATCTTTATACCAACACCCCATTCCTTGTTAGCAATTTTCTGTATTAGTCTCTTTTCTGCTGTGTAAAGAAATACCTTAGACTGGACAATTTATTTTTCAGAGAGGTTTGTCTGGCTCACAGTTCTGCAGGCTATACAAGAAGCATGGCGCCAGCATCTACTTCTGGTGAGGCCTCCAGAAGCTTCCAGTCACAGTGGAAGGCAAAAGGGGAGCAGGCATGTCACATGGCGAGAGAGGAGGCAAGAGAGAGATGCCAGGCTCTTTGAAACAATTAGCTCTCGTTTGAATATCAGAGTAAGAACTCACTTATTACCACAAGGATAGCACTGAGCCATTCAGTAGAGATCTGCCCACATCACCCAAAATCCTTCCTCTAGGCCCACCTCCAACATTGGAGGTCACAGGTCAACATGAGATTTGGAGGGGACACACGTCCAAACCATCTCAGCCACTTAATGGATATGTGGTTATAGGCATGGTTTCCTAGTTGTAAAAAGGAATAATAAACCATAACCCCTCAATCGCAAGGCTATTGAAAAATCGAATGACACGTAAAGATGCTAACACATAGGAGGTAATTCTGTTACCCGCGTCCTCCCCGCCCCCCACCAGCCCCACCATGATTCTATTAAATTCCTGTGATTTCAGGTTGTTTCTGCTACCCCCACACTGTGCCAGTTCCAAAGATGGATGACGGGCATGTGACCACACCAGAAAAGGCTTCTACTTAGTGCTAAAGCAAAATCAGCTCAGTGCTGGTGGTCTTTGCTCCCTCTGCCCTCCACATTCTGCCTATTCTTTTCTTCTTTTCCCTTCACAATTTCTGCCATCCTTGCAAAGAGTTAAAGATTCTAACCCTAGTCCCTGCCTTAGACTGCCACTAAAGCTTCCATATGACTTATGCAGGGAGGTGAGTTGAGCTTTGTTATCAGACAGAACTAGGTTTGAATTCAGACTTTTCCCTTTGCTAGGTAAATGACTTTAGGCAAGCCTCTTAACTGTTCACACTCAGGTATTATTCATCTGTGGGGAAAAGAAAGACATGTTTTCTGTATTGCTTGTCTATTAGTGAGTAATAAATTAAACATTTAGCAGCTTAAAGCAATGTACGTGTATTTCCTCACGGTTTCTGTGGGTCAGGAATTAGGAGAGGCTTGACTGAGTGATTCTGGCTTAGTTCTCACATGAGGTTGGGATCAAGATGCTCCCAGGGTTGCAGTCAACTGATGGGTTGCAAGACTTGATGGGGTTGGAGGATCTTCTTCCAGGGTGGCTCACCCATAGACCTAGCAAATTAGTGTTGGCTGCTGGCAGAACCTCAACTCATTTCCTCCCCGTGAGGACGTCTCCAGAGGGCTGCTTGAGTATCCTCTTGACGTGGCAGGCAGCTTCCTTCATAGCAGGTGATCCAAGGGAAAGAAAGCAAGACAGCTGTGGTGCTTTTTATGAGCTAGCTTTGGAGGTTTCATGCCGTCATTTCCACAACATCCTATTGGTTACACAGGTCAGCCTGTTCAGTATGGGAGGGGACTACACAAGGGTGTAAATATTAGTAGGTGAGTGTAATTGTGTGCCATCATGGAGACTGGCAACCACTTTTTGTCCAGATTCTTCTGGAGTGGGTAGGAAGGGCCCAGACTGGGTTTCCAGGAGCTGAAGTAGGAGAAAGACAGAACTGGTGCGTGAAATACACAGCAAAACCCTGGACTCGATCCATGGGACAGAAACAAAACATACCAAAACCACAGAGATTCGCAAATGAACATGAAATCACATATATAAAGCATAGAAAGGAAACTGTTCACATGGCTACTTTAGAGGCTGTGAAGTGAGATCGTTCTTCAAAGTGCTGAAAACAGAACCTGCTGCCCAGTTTACGAGTGTCCACTGTGTATCAGACCCGGCGCTAGAAACCTTACACAGAGTATTACATTTTATTATCACACAGACTCTGCAAAGTGGTTGAAAAAGCCCTAGCCGAGTGTCAAGTGATCTGGATTCCAGTTCACCCCTGCTGCTGATGAGCAGTTGTATTGTCTCTTTGTGCCTCAGTTTCCTTCTGTGAAAAAGCAGGGATAGTGCTACAGACCCCATTTATTTGTGCCAAGGAATAAAATGAGTTGATACGTGTAAATACTTAGAGCAATGGCTTGCATGGGATGAGCTCTCTGAAGAACATTAGCTGTCGCTGTTACTGTCATCACCGTCTTCAGCCTCCTCTTGATTATTATCACTGTTGTTGCGTAACTTTATCAGACCACAGTCTCCTAATCAATAGGAGTTGAAAGGAAGGCTTAAACACTGCAATTGTTTTCTAAAGTCCTTTCCATCACTGTGGAAGAAGAGCCCATGAAAACATTTACAGAAAGCTGCTACGTTAAGGAAACATGTTTCATTACTAAGGCCATTTCTGGTAGGCTTAGCTCTGAGTTGGTTCTCCTGTTATGTCTTGGGCTGCAGCTTTTCCTTTGCCTCTGTTCCAGGTGGTGATGTTCTGGACTATGATGCTGAATGGGCCTTTACCCAGAGCCCTGCAGAATTCGGAGCACCCAACTCTCCAGGCGAGCGCCTGTGATGCCCTGTCTTCCATCTTGCCAGAGGCCTTCAGCAGTCTGCCGGTAATGTAAGGGTGTTTGCTCACCCTTAAATCATGGCTGGAGCACCAGAGCTAGAATTTGATGCTTTTGCATTTTGAACCAGTATTCAGCATCATCTCTGATGAAAAGGTGCTAATTCTACTTGAGCTGGGGATGAGGGTACTGGGGAACAGCAAATAGGAAAACTTGAAGCCTTAATATATCAGGAAAGCTGTTTCCCCCTTGCGTTAGAATGTAGGTGGTAGAGGCAAGGGTAGCAGAAGCTTGGAAAGCAGAGAGATTTCAGGAAGATTTCGTATCCAAACTTTAAAAGGCCTGAGTTAAAGCCCAGCTCTTCGACTTGCTAGCTCTTTGACTCTTAACCTCTCTGAAACTTGATATTATCATCAATAAGATGGCGGTCATGTGAAAAATAACAAAGTATGTGAAAACACAGATTCGTTGTCCAACACATATAGTATTTGTCTTAGTCTGTTTGAGCTGCTGGCATAAAATACCATAAATTGGGTATCTTCTAAACAACAGAAATGTATTTCTCATAGTTCTGGAGGCTGGAATTAAGATCAAGTCACTGACAGACAGGTTTGGTTCCTCAAGAAGGGCTCACTCTCTGGCTCACAGATGGCACCATGTGAGCCGTGTTCTCATGTGATGGAAGGGGCAAGGCAGCTCTCTGGGGCCTCAGTCATAAGGGCACTCATCTCTTTCATGAGGGCTCTGTTCCCATGACCTGATCTCCTCCCCAAAGCCCCGCCTCCTGATACCATCACCCTGGGAGTGAAGATTTCAACATAGGAATTTTGAGGGAGCATAAACATTCAGAATACTGCTCTTCAGAATAGCGATATGCAGACTGCTCTTTTTCTTTAGTCCTCAGTGACATTTGCATCCATTCTTATTTACATAAATGGGCTTCTATAAAGAAGGCAACTTTAATAAAGGTTAAATGTGATGAGATGCTGTGTGTGTCTTGCACAAAGTGGGTGCTCAGATAATCATGGAATCTGAATTGAACCTGCTGTTTACCAGGGTAGCCTCAAGGTCGCAGTGGGATTCAACTCTTGAATATGGTCTCAGGCACAGA
>NW_022325162.1:0-11366 GCF_002776525.5 Piliocolobus tephrosceles | reverse complement strand
TCTGTGCCTGAGACCATATTCAAGAGTTGAATCCCACTGCGACCTTGGGCTACCCTGGTAAACAGCAGGTTCAATTCAGATTCCATGATTATCTGAGCACCCACTTTGTGCAAGACACACACAGCATCTCATCACATTTAACCTTTATTAAAGTTGCCTTCTTTATAGAAGCCCATTTATGTAAATAAGAATGGATGCAAATGTCACTGAGGACTAAAGAAAAAGAGCAGTCTGCATATCGCTATTCTGAAGAGCAGTATTCTGAATGTTTCTGCTCCCTCAAAATTCCTATGTTGAAATCTTCACTCCCAGGGTGATGGTATCAGGAGGTGGGGCTTTGGGGAGGAGATCAGGTCATGGGAACAGAGCCCTCATGAAAGAGATGAGTGCCCTTATGACTGAGGCCCCAGAGAGCTGCCTTGCCCCTTCCATCACATGAGAACACGGCTCACATGCTGCCATCTGTGAGCCAGAGAGTGAGCCCTCCTTGAGGAACCAAACCTGTCTGTCAGTGACTTGATCTTAATTCCAGCCTCCAGAACTATGAGAAATACATTTCTGTTGTTTAGAAGACACCCAATGTATGGTATTTTATGACAGCAGCTCAAACAGACTAAGACAAATACTATATGTGTTGGACAACGAATCTGTGTTTTCACATACTTTGTTATTTTTCACATGACCGCCATCTTATTGATGATAATATCAAGTTTTAGAGAGGTTAAGAGTCAAAGAGCTAGCAAGTCGAAGAGCTGGGCTTTAACTCAGGCCTTTTAAAGTTTGGATACGAAATCTTCCTGAAATCTCTCTGCTTTCCAAGCTTCTGCTACCCTTGCCTCTACCACCTACATTCTAACGCAAGGGGGAAACAGCTTTCCTGATATATTAAGGCTTCAAGTTTTCCTATTTGCTGTTCCCCAGTACCCTCATCCCCAGCTCAAGTAGAATTAGCACCTTTTCATCAGAGATGATGCTGAATACTGGTTCAAAATGCAAAAGCATCAAATTCTAGCTCTGGTGCTCCAGCCATGATTTAAGGGTGAGCAAACACCCTTACATTACCGGCAGACTGCTGAAGGCCTCTGGCAAGATGGAAGACAGGGCATCACAGGCGCTCGCCTGGAGAGTTGGGTGCTCCGAATTCTGCAGGGCTCTGGGTAAAGGACCATTCAGCATCATAGTCCAGAACATCACCACCTGGAACAGAGGCAAAGGAAAAGCTGCAGCCCAAGACATAACAGGAGAACCAACTCAGAGCTAAGCCTACCAGAAATGGCCTTAGTAATGAAACATGTTTCCTTAACGTAGCAGCTTTCTGTAAATGTTTTCATGGGCTCTTCTTCCACAGTGATGGAAAGGACTTTAGAAAACAATTGCAGTGTTTAAGCCTTCCTTTCAACTCCTATTGATTAGGAGACTGTGGTCTGATAAAGTTATGCAACAACAGTGATAATAATCAAGAGGAGGCTGAAGACGGTGATGACAGTCATAGCAAGAGCAGCGACAGCTCATGTTCTTCAGAGAGCTCATCCCATGCAAGCCATTGCTCTAAGTATTTACACGTATCAATTCATTTTATTCCTTGGCACAAATAAATGGGGTCTGTAGCACTATCCCTGCTTTTTCACAGAAGGAAACTGAGGCACAAAGAGACAATACAACTGCTAATCAGCAGCAGGGGTGAACTGGAATCCAGATCACTTGACACTCGGCTAGGGCTTTTTCAACCACTTTGCAGAGTCTGTGTGATAATAAAATGTAATACTCTGTGTAAGGTTTCTAGCGCCGGGTCTGATACACAGTGGACACTCGTAAACTGGGCAGCAGGTTCTGTTTTCAGCACTTTGAAGAACGATCTCACTTCACAGCCTCTAAAGTAGCCATGTGAACAGTTTCCGTTCTATGCTTTATACATGTAATTTCATGTTCATTTGCGAATCTCTGTGGTTTTGGTATGTTTTGTTTCTGTCCCATGGATCGAGTCCAGGGTTTTGCTGTGTATTTCACGCACCAGTTCTGTCTTTCTCCTACTTCAGCTCCTGGAAACCCAGTCTGGGCCCTTCCTACCCACTCCAGAAGAATCTGGACAAAAAGTGGTTGCCAGTCTCCATGATGGCACACAATTACACTCACCTACTAATATTTACACCCTTGTGTAGTCCCCTCCCATACTGAACAGGCTGACCTGTGTAACCAATAGGATGTTGTGGAAATGACGGCATGAAACCTCCAAAGCTGGCTCATAAAAAGCACCACAGCTGTCTTGCTTTCTTTCCCTTGGATCACCTGCTGTGAAGGAAACTGCCTGCCACGTCAAGAGGATACTCAAGCAGCCCTCTGGAGACGTCCTCACGGGGAGGAAATGAGTTGAGGTTCTGCCAGCAGCCAACACTAATTTGCTAGGTCTATGGGTGAGCCACCCTGGAAGAAGATCCTCCAACCCCATCAAGTCTTGCAACCCATCAGTTGACTGCAACCCTGGGAGCATCTTGATCCCAACCTCATGTGAGAACTAAGCCAGAATCACTCAGTCAAGCCTCTCCTAATTCCTGACCCACAGAAACCGTGAGGAAATACACGTACATTGCTTTAAGCTGCTAAATGTTTAATTTATTACTCACTAATAGACAAGCAATACAGAAAACATGTCTTTCTTTTCCCCACAGATGAATAATACCTGAGTGTGAACAGTTAAGAGGCTTGCCTAAAGTCATTTACCTAGCAAAGGGAAAAGTCTGAATTCAAACCTAGTTCTGTCTGATAACAAAGCTCAACTCACCTCCCTGCATAAGTCATATGGAAGCTTTAGTGGCAGTCTAAGGCAGGGACTAGGGTTAGAATCTTTAACTCTTTGCAAGGATGGCAGAAATTGTGAAGGGAAAAGAAGAAAAGAATAGGCAGAATGTGGAGGGCAGAGGGAGCAAAGACCACCAGCACTGAGCTGATTTTGCTTTAGCACTAAGTAGAAGCCTTTTCTGGTGTGGTCACATGCCCGTCATCCATCTTTGGAACTGGCACAGTGTGGGGTGAGCAGAAACAACCTGAAATCACAGGAATTTAATAGAACCACGGTGGGGCTGGTGGGGGGCGGGGAGGACGCAGGTACCAGAATTACCTCCTATGTGTTAGCATCTTTACGTGTCATTCGATTTTTCAACAGCCTTGCGATTGAGGGGTTATGGTTTATTATTCCTTTTTACAACTAGGAAACCATGCCTATAACCACATATCCATTAAGTGGCTGATATGGTTTGGACGTGTGTCCCCTCCAAATCTCATGTTGACCTGTGACCTCCAATGTTGGAGGTGGGCCTAGAGGAAGGATTTTGGGTGATGTGGGCAGATCTCTACTGAATGGCTCAGTGCTATCCTTGTGGTAATAAGTGAGTTCTTACTCTGATATTCAAACGAGAGCTAATTGTTTCAAAGAGCCTGGCATCTCTCTCTTGCCTCCTCTCTCGCCATGTGACATGCCTGCTCCCCTTTTGCCTTCCACTGTGACTGGAAGCTTCTGGAGGCCTCACCAGAAGTAGATGCTGGCGCCATGCTTCTTGTATAGCCTGCAGAACTGTGAGCCAGACAAACCTCTCTGAAAAATAAATTGTCCAGTCTAAGGTATTTCTTTACACAGCAGAAAAGAGACTAATACAGAAAATTGCTAACAAGGAATGGGGTGTTGGTATAAAGATACCTAAAAATGTGGAAGCAACTTTTGGAACTTGGTACTGGGCAGAGGTTGAAAGAGTTTGGAAGGCTCAGAAGATAGGAAGACAAAGGAAAGTTTAGAACTTCTCAGAGACTGATTAAATGGTTGTGACCAAAGCGCTGATAGAAATACGGAGAGTGAAAGCCAGGCTGAGGAGGCCTCAGATAGAAATAAAAAAGCTTGGAGAACGGGAGGAAAGGTCACCTTTGTTACACCTTAGCAAACAACTTGGCTGCATTATGCCCATGTCCTAGGGATTTGCATAAGGTTGAAATTAAGAGTAATGACTTAGGGTATCTGGTGAAAGAAATTCTAAGCATCATTCAACAGGTGATGTGGCAGCTTCTCACAACCTATAGTCGGATGTAGGAGCAAAGGAATGACTTAGAGTTGGAACTTACCATTAAAAGGTTAGCAGAGCATAAAAATGTGGAAAATTTGCACTCTGGCCCTATACTGGAGAAGGAATCCAAGCTCGGAGCAACTACTTGCTAGACAGATTAGCATGACTAAAAGGGAGCCAGGTGCTAATAGCCAAGACTATGGGAAAACAGCCTTGAGGGCATTTTAGAAATCTTTGAGGCAACCCCTATCATCACACACCCAGAGGTCTCGGAGGAAAGTGGTTTTGGGGGCCAGGCCCAGGGCCCCACTGCTCTGCACAGCCTTGAGACACTGCTCCCAGCATCCCCAGCCTTGGCTCAAAGGGCCCCAGATACTGCTTGGTTTTCTGCTTAGTGCGTACAAGCTGTAAGCCTTAGCGGTTTCCATGTGGTGTTAAGCCTGCAGATGCACAGAATGCAAATGTGAAGAAGGCTTGGGAGCTTCTACCTAGATTTCAGAGGATTCCCTAAGCCTGGGTGCCCACGCAGAAGCCTGCCACAGGGACAGAGCCCCCACTGAGCGCTTCTACTAGGGCAGTGCCAAAGAGAGATATGGGGTTGGAGCCCCCAAACAGAGTCTCCAACTGAGCACTGCCTAGTGGAACTCTGGGAATGGGACACGGCCTACACCCAGCAAAGCCACAAGGGCAAGGCTGCCAGAAGACTTGGAGGCCCACCCCTTGCACCAGTGTGCACTGGATGCGGGACATGGAGTCAAAGGACTATTGTGGAGCTTTAAGGTTTAATGTCTGTCCTGCTGGGTTTCGGATTTGTGTGGGGCTTGTTGCCCCTTTCTTTTGGCTGATTTCTCCCTGTTGGAATGGGAATGTCTACCCAATGCCTGTACACCACTGCATCTTAAAAATCAATAACTTGTTTTTGATCTTACAGGCTCATAGGTGGAAGGAACTTGCCTTGAGTCACAGCTGAGACTTTGGACTTTTGAGTTGATGCTGGAAAGAGTTAAGACTTTGGGGAACTATTGGGAAGAGATGACTGTATTTTGCAATGCGAGGAACATGAGATTTGCGGGGGCCAGGGGCAGAATGATATGGTTTGGATGTGTGCCTCCTCCAAACCTCATGCTGAAATGTGACCTCCAACACTGGAGGTGGCTCTAATAGGAAGTGTTTGGGTCATGGGGGCGGATCCCTCTTGAATGGCTTGGTGCTGTCCTTGTGGTAATGAGTGAGCTCTCACTCTATGACAGCTGGTTGTTTAAAAGAGCCTGACATCTCCCTCTTGCTTATTACTCTCTTGCCATATGACATGCCTGCTCCACCTTTGCCTTCCACCAGGATTAAAAGCTTCCTGGGGCTTCATCAGAGGTAGATGCTGGCATCATGCTTTTTGTATAGCCTGCAGAACTGTGAGCCAGATAAACATCTTTTCTTTATAAATTGCCCAGCCTCAGGTGTTCCTTTATAGCAACATAAAATGGACTAATACAATCATGTCCCCTAAATTTGATCCCATGGTTTTGGATACAAAATTCCTGGCTCTTTGTCTCTTGGGCAGGCTGAGTAACCAGACTAGGTTTTATGCAAAGGAAATATTAGTTTTACTATTGCTGGTTATATGTTATACATAAGCCTACCACATCCTAAATTGCAAATAAACTGAAATGTAAAATAAAACCCATTTATACTAGTTTCAGGTTTTCCTGGATTATAAAACACAATTTTTGACACTGGAAGAAACCGTATCATCTACTCCACTTATCACTGAGCTTGAAAATAAAACTGCAACTGAAGCACTAATAAAAGAAAACTATGAATTGACATTTATTTACCAAGAAGACTGGTACTCTCTGATCAGGTGGTACAGTAGAATCCGGTTTATATTGCTGTATTAAGCCTGTGCCCAGTTCTTCCAGAAGCTGCCAAGAAAAAGGAATTACCAAAGCAGAGTATTAGGACTAACAAACAACTTCACTTTAGTTTGGAGATCACCTCAAATCAAGGGGAAACATAATTTGCAACTAATTTTCTTCCTTTTTTCAGTCACTCTTAACAGAGGCATTCTTTCAAGGACTGAAATCAACAGCTATATCTTATTCATTTGTTACCGAATCAATTCTTGGGGTTTACATGTAAGAGCTGAAAACAGAAGAATGTATAGTCTTCCTCACCTGAAATCTCTTTAAGAAATCTCAGAATTGAAGGACACGTGGCAGAAGAATATAAAGTGAAGAAAAGGAGGGATATAAAGTGACAAGAAGGAAAAAGCGTTGTGGTTTTGATGAAAATTACCTTTGCTCCATGAAGCTGAATGGATGGATCTGCTTCCCCCATGCACTTGCAAATCACCTCTCCAAGCTCCATCAAGTAGGCTTGAGTCATTGAAAAGTAGCCCCTTGCCAGAAGAGCCAATACCTGCAGAGAGAGCATGGAATTAACCCTCTGAGACCTGAGTGCAAGGCTGCAATATCCAGAAAAGTGTTATAATATTTCAGAAATCGCTTATGTTTAACAGGGCCTGAAATCTGTCAAATGAAATTAAGAACCATGATCTTTATTTCATGACTGACATCAATTAACTGTATCATAGTCTTATGGTGCTTTTTTAGTATATGATTGCTTTTCTATTAATGTAATCTCATTTAAGTCTTGGAACTATTCTTTACGTTAGGTATTAACTGAATTTTACAGCTAAAGAAACTAAGCCTGACAAGGTTAAAGGACATGTTTCATGTTGTCCAGTTAATCAGCAGCAGACCCCAGGACCAGGCCTAGTCTCAGATCATATTTGTATACAAAAAGTAAACTCTTTTATCTAGGATTGTTTTCTTTCTTTGAAGGAACAATTATTTTGTTACTCTAAGCAGGTACAAGACCGAGGAGAAGCTTATAAAAAATTAAACATTTAAGGTGCAAAAATGAAAAATTAACTGTACAATTTCACTCAGAATTATTTTACCATCTATTATATCCACCTGTCATATAATACCTGAAGTGACTAAAATAATTTGCAATCAAAGAACAAAAAGGAATGAATCTGCTATTTTGCAACCAAGGAACACCTCCCCAAAACAAAACAACAAGAACAATAGACCACCCATACCTAAAATACGACTCCCACAAACACAATTGACACATGGCTTGGTTTTACCTGCTCGCTCCTCAGTCACACTGAAGGAAGAATGGTTACTTCCATTTCAGAGATGAGGAAATGAAACCTCCTACCTGTAAGGCCTCCAGTCGCATGGGGGATGGTTTGTAGGCACTTCCTGCTGCAGAGCCAGCATCGCTACCTGAACAGGAATCCTCCTTGGGCAGTACGACAATGGAAATGCAGAGTGGAATGAGCCAGCAGGGCTCTGAAGACCCCTTAGGTGAGCTAACTGATGTTTCTTCCAGAGAGGGTCCTGCAGGGGCTTTCTTCCACCAATCCGGAGGGCTGAGGTCAGGGGTTGCTGAATTGCTATTACCGAGTCCAGAAGAACATGGCTGTTGCAGAAGTAGCTGGACTTCAGGTAAAGGTGCGTGGGTGGACACTATAGCTCCCAAGAGTGTGAGACTTGACACGCGAACATTAACATCTGTCAAAGGAAGCAGTAAGAACTTATCACCATGGGAACAGGTACCGTAAAGATGGTAGTTATCCCTGCAGGCAATGAAGAATAGTTCCTTGTGTAACCTGAATCTAATCAAACTTCTGGACCTCATTTACAGTTTGGAAACACATGGGACAGGAGAATAAGTTAACACCATAAAGAAACAATCTGACAAATTGAGACTGTGGTTTATTTTGTTATCTTTGGTGACGAGCTTAGAGTTCACATTCTATAAGACAATTGGGCTGGATTCTTTCCTAAGTCAGTTTGATGTAAAAAAGATGGGTGGGGGGACTCTAGATTTAAAAAGACTACAGTGACATGATAACTAATGCAATGCATGTACACTGAATGAACCCCGGATTTTAACAAGAAATATTTTTAAAAGCTAAATAAAAGGTCTGTGACTAGACTCATTTTTTTTTTTTTTTGCATGTGATGTCCAGCTGTTCCAGCACCGTTTGTTGAAAAGTATCTGCTCCTTCGTTGTAGATCAGTTGACTATATTTATGTGGGTCTATTTCTGGGCTCTCTATTCTGTTCCACTGATCTGTTTGTCTCTTCCTTGGCCAGTATCACACTGTCTCAATTACTGTAGTTTTATAGTAGATTTTGAAGTTAGGGAATGTCAGTCCTTCAGTTTTGTTCTTCTCTAGCAATATTGTGTCGGCTATTCTGGATCTTTTGCCTATCCATATACATTTGAGAATCAGTTCGTTGATATCTGCAGAGTAACTTGCTGGAATTTTGATTGAGACTGCACTGAATCTATAGATCAAGCTGGGAAGAAGTAACATCTTTACAATATTGAGCCTTCCTATCCATGAACATGGAATCCAGTCCATTCATTTAGTTATCTGATTTATTTCATCAGAGTTTCACAGTTTTCTTCATATAGATCTTGTACATATTTTGTTAGGCTCATACCTAAGAATTTCAGGGTTTGAACATTTTAATGAAAGAAAGTTACTTGAGGACAAAGTCAGATACTTGAAAGGAACTTTTGAGACATGGTGCACTCTCTTCAGATGAAGATGCAGATAATGAAAAGCTGGTACGGTGGAATGAGCAGGGGTTGTTTTCATCTTATTTCTGCCATGAATGTGACGGGAAACTTTAGGGTAAGACTTATCTTTCTGGGTCCCTTTTGTACACATTAATGTAAGTAATGAACTGGACTTAGTTTACACCTCTTATCTCATTTGAGCCTCATAAAAATCTTATGACGTAGTTATAATTCTTGCTGTTAGCAAGAAATTAGGGTTCAGAGAGGGCCATGGCCATGAGATGGCAAAAATGGGAGTGGGCTCCAGACCCTTGGATTGACTTCAGGTCCCATGCTCTTCCCACTATGTCACCGAAAACAGCCACTATTCCTTCCTTGTTACAATCCTGCCTAAAAAACTGAACTCATCAGAATGTGGTGTGATGTGAAAGCTTGCAAACAAAAGAAAAGCAAATCTACAAAAGGCAAGTGTTTATAGCACATACACATTATGTGTGGGAGGAAATAATAAGGCTGCAGTTAGTAAAGATTTGAAGTTCTGGGATTTTATCTGACCTCACAGGAAATACCGTTAAAGAAGCTAAATTTTGTATTCGTTTTTCTTTCCAAAAAGTAGATAGTATCTATCTGTCCGTCTGTCTGTCTATCTAGCCATCCATCCATCCTCTACTTATGCCTAAGGGATATGAACTATCACACCCCTGAGGGGGGCTGCTTGCACCTGGCTCAGTCTTAATTGTAAAGGGATACTCTGGTCACTGCCCTGAACATTAAACAGGCATTACACTTCACAATTAATTCTCTAGCTCACTTCCACTGGGACTTGAGGGGCCAATTCTTGCAACAGCTGATACCCCTGAAAAGTTGAGAAGAAGAAGCAGAGATCTCTTAAGAGTTGTAAAAATGCTTTGAATATATACATATATCTGTATCTATGTATTTTTATTAATAGTCTGCATCTGACTGATATAAAGAAGCCATCAGGTGTAAGACACGACCAACCTTTGTGGCGAATATAAGGCTTTATCTGGTTCCAGACTTTGGTCAGCAGGTTGAGTTTTAGACGATTATAAGGTGCATTTGATACTAAATTTGCAAGGCACTGTAAAACACAAAAAGTAGTTCATCAAAAGGCTTGATTAAACCACAGCATAGAAACAAATTTTGCAGCATTTAATTAGAAAAATGTTCACACAACTAAAAATTAGTTCTTTTTTTTTTTTTTAAACTAATACTTGTATTCTCATTGGTACAACTAAAGATAAAGAAGTATTTTTAGCAAATCATTTATTAGGACATACAGAGATAGAGATTATGGGTAAGATCAGACAAGTAGGTACAGACTTCCAAATAGGGTATTTTTAATAAAACTATTACTTAGTTATATTCTTAAGTCAAGTTACTTTTGGGCTATGTAAAACCGTAGACAAAATCAAAACAGAGAAGCCCCCTCTGGAACCCACAGTTGGTACATTACCTTAATTATCTGAGTAAGGGTCTGTGAGGATGACTCTGCCACCAAAGCTAACAAAAGACATCTGTGCAACTCTCTAATGCTGGAAGCGATCATTACAGAGAAGGGGGTAAAAGCCCTTCTGTGGTCACTGGTATCTTCAGCAACAGAAAGAAATTGCTTTGAGCCTTCCAAGATGGCAGATAAAACTTGCAGAGCACAGGCACGTGTCTGAAATTTCGGGATGATTCACATTGATTAGCTGAAAATTAGGAGTCCGATTCCCTTCTTCCTATACATGCTTACTCTTCAAAGTATTTACAATCATTTTAATTAGAAGAATAAAGGCAATGAGATTATCTGTTAGTTCCTAAAAACTAGGCCACTTGCATCCCACACCTAAAAAAAGAATATTTTATTTTTATTTTAGAGACACAGTCTGGCTCTGTCACCTAGGCTGCAGTGCAGTAGTGCAATCATAACTCCCTGCAGCCCCAAACTCCTGGGCTCCAGCAATCCTCCCATGTCAGCCCCACAAGTAGCTAGGACTACACGTGTGTGCCACCACACCTGGCTAAAAAAAACTCTAGAAACACATTGCTGTTCGATTTCTTACAGTAAGAAGTAAATCTAAGCTATACCATAGCACAAAAATCTGAAATCCTAAGCATGAGAACAAGGATTAGAGGCCTGCTTTATTCAAGCAGAATGCCAACTGAAAAGTTACAACTAAACAGCCCATGGGGTAGAAAAAATACATGTGCCTAGAGTCTGTTTCCTATCACAGTTCCTGAGAACATTATGCCTCATCTTCCACTCTTACGTATGTATTCAATGTTAACTTAAATAGGACTTTAGGAACTTGGTGTACATACAACTTGGCAGACATCATTAGTGATCCAACTTTTAGAAATAGTCTTAGGTATAGGAAATAACACTGCCTGCAGTGACAGTATCTGACAATTCAAAAAAGGAATACCATTAAGTACAATCTTATGAATGGAAAGGACAAAAAGTACATCTTTGTCATGGACTGCTATATTTGTCAGGGAAGGTGTCACTGGCACCAAGATTTTCTTAATAAGGTTGAAAGATTACTTTCAATTGGTACTCTGACAATTTTGCAGTATTAAAAATCAGAAAGGAAAAGAAAGTCCAACTTTACAAAAACAGGATACAGGTAATAAGCAAAGGACTATTAATACGGAATAATATTGTACTCTCTTTGGCCAGCTCATCCAAAAATGACAATTAACATTTTT
>NW_022325161.1:0-11370 GCF_002776525.5 Piliocolobus tephrosceles | reverse complement strand
AAAAATGTTAATTGTCATTTTTGGATGAGCTGGCCAAAGAGAGTACAATATTATTCCGTATTAATAGTCCTTTGCTTATTACCTGTATCCTGTTTTTGTAAAGTTGGACTTTCTTTTCCTTTCTGATTTTTAATACTGCAAAATTGTCAGAGTACCAATTGAAAGTAATCTTTCAACCTTATTAAGAAAATCTTGGTGCCAGTGACACCTTCCCTGACAAATATAGCAGTCCATGACAAAGATGTACTTTTTGTCCTTTCCATTCATAAGATTGTACTTAATGGTATTCCTTTTTTGAATTGTCAGATACTGTCACTGCAGGCAGTGTTATTTCCTATACCTAAGACTATTTCTAAAAGTTGGATCACTAATGATGTCTGCCAAGTTGTATGTACACCAAGTTCCTAAAGTCCTATTTAAGTTAACATTGAATACATACGTAAGAGTGGAAGATGAGGCATAATGTTCTCAGGAACTGTGATAGGAAACAGACTCTAGGCACATGTATTTTTTCTACCCCATGGGCTGTTTAGTTGTAACTTTTCAGTTGGCATTCTGCTTGAATAAAGCAGGCCTCTAATCCTTGTTCTCATGCTTAGGATTTCAGATTTTTGTGCTATGGTATAGCTTAGATTTACTTCTTACTGTAAGAAATCGAACAGCAATGTGTTTCTAGAGTTTTTTTTAGCCAGGTGTGGTGGCACACACGTGTAGTCCTAGCTACTTGTGGGGCTGACATGGGAGGATTGCTGGAGCCCAGGAGTTTGGGGCTGCAGTGAGTTATGATTGCACTACTGCACTGCAGCCTAGGTGACAGAGCCAGACTGTGTCTCTAAAATAAAAATAAAATATTCTTTTCTTAGGTGTGGGATGCAAGTGGCCTAGTTTTTAGGAACTAACAGATAATCTCATTGCCTTTATTCTTCTAATTAAAATGATTGTAAATACTTTGAAGAGTAAGCATGTATAGGAAGAAGGGAATCGGACTCCTAATTTTCAGCTAATCAATGTGAATCATCCCGAAATTTCAGACACGTGCCTGTGCTCTGCAAGTTTTATCTGCCATCTTGGAAGGCTCAAAGCAATTTCTTTCTGTTGCTGAAGATACCAGTGACCACAGAAGGGCTTTTACCCCCTTCTCTGTAATGATCGCTTCCAGCATTAGAGAGTTGCACAGATGTCTTTTGTTAGCTTTGGTGGCAGAGTCATCCTCACAGACCCTTACTCAGATAATTAAGGTAATGTACCAACTGTGGGTTCCAGAGGGGGCTTCTCTGTTTTGATTTTGTCTACGGTTTTACATAGCCCAAAAGTAACTTGACTTAAGAATATAACTAAGTAATAGTTTTATTAAAAATACCCTATTTGGAAGTCTGTACCTACTTGTCTGATCTTACCCATAATCTCTATCTCTGTATGTCCTAATAAATGATTTGCTAAAAATACTTCTTTATCTTTAGTTGTACCAATGAGAATACAAGTATTAGTTTAAAAAAAAAAAAAAGAACTAATTTTTAGTTGTGTGAACATTTTTCTAATTAAATGCTGCAAAATTTGTTTCTATGCTGTGGTTTAATCAAGCCTTTTGATGAACTACTTTTTGTGTTTTACAGTGCCTTGCAAATTTAGTATCAAATGCACCTTATAATCGTCTAAAACTCAACCTGCTGACCAAAGTCTGGAACCAGATAAAGCCTTATATTCGCCACAAAGGTTGGTCGTGTCTTACACCTGATGGCTTCTTTATATCAGTCAGATGCAGACTATTAATAAAAATACATAGATACAGATATATGTATATATTCAAAGCATTTTTACAACTCTTAAGAGATCTCTGCTTCTTCTTCTCAACTTTTCAGGGGTATCAGCTGTTGCAAGAATTGGCCCCTCAAGTCCCAGTGGAAGTGAGCTAGAGAATTAATTGTGAAGTGTAATGCCTGTTTAATGTTCAGGGCAGTGACCAGAGTATCCCTTTACAATTAAGACTGAGCCAGGTGCAAGCAGCCCCCCTCAGGGGTGTGATAGTTCATATCCCTTAGGCATAAGTAGAGGATGGATGGATGGCTAGATAGACAGACAGACGGACAGATAGATACTATCTACTTTTTGGAAAGAAAAACGAATACAAAATTTAGCTTCTTTAACGGTATTTCCTGTGAGGTCAGATAAAATCCCAGAACTTCAAATCTTTACTAACTGCAGCCTTATTATTTCCTCCCACACATAATGTGTATGTGCTATAAACACTTGCCTTTTGTAGATTTGCTTTTCTTTTGTTTGCAAGCTTTCACATCACACCACATTCTGATGAGTTCAGTTTTTTAGGCAGGATTGTAACAAGGAAGGAATAGTGGCTGTTTTCGGTGACATAGTGGGAAGAGCATGGGACCTGAAGTCAATCCAAGGGTCTGGAGCCCACTCCCATTTTTGCCATCTCATGGCCATGGCCCTCTCTGAACCCTAATTTCTTGCTAACAGCAAGAATTATAACTACGTCATAAGATTTTTATGAGGCTCAAATGAGATAAGAGGTGTAAACTAAGTCCAGTTCATTACTTACATTAATGTGTACAAAAGGGACCCAGAAAGATAAGTCTTACCCTAAAGTTTCCCGTCACATTCATGGCAGAAATAAGATGAAAACAACCCCTGCTCATTCCACCGTACCAGCTTTTCATTATCTGCATCTTCATCTGAAGAGAGTGCACCATGTCTCAAAAGTTCCTTTCAAGTATCTGACTTTGTCCTCAAGTAACTTTCTTTCATTAAAATGTTCAAACCCTGAAATTCTTAGGTATGAGCCTAACAAAATATGTACAAGATCTATATGAAGAAAACTGTGAAACTCTGATGAAATAAATCAGATAACTAAATGAATGGACTGGATTCCATGTTCATGGATAGGAAGGCTCAATATTGTAAAGATGTTACTTCTTCCCAGCTTGATCTATAGATTCAGTGCAGTCTCAATCAAAATTCCAGCAAGTTACTCTGCAGATATCAACGAACTGATTCTCAAATGTATATGGATAGGCAAAAGATCCAGAATAGCCGACACAATATTGCTAGAGAAGAACAAAACTGAAGGACTGACATTCCCTAACTTCAAAATCTACTATAAAACTACAGTAATTGAGACAGTGTGATACTGGCCAAGGAAGAGACAAACAGATCAGTGGAACAGAATAGAGAGCCCAGAAATAGACCCACATAAATATAGTCAACTGATCTACAACGAAGGAGCAGATACTTTTCAACAAACGGTGCTGGAACAGCTGGACATCACATGCAAAAAAAAAAAAAAATGAGTCTAGTCACAGACCTTTTATTTAGCTTTTAAAAATATTTCTTGTTAAAATCCGGGGTTCATTCAGTGTACATGCATTGCATTAGTTATCATGTCACTGTAGTCTTTTTAAATCTAGAGTCCCCCCACCCATCTTTTTTACATCAAACTGACTTAGGAAAGAATCCAGCCCAATTGTCTTATAGAATGTGAACTCTAAGCTCGTCACCAAAGATAACAAAATAAACCACAGTCTCAATTTGTCAGATTGTTTCTTTATGGTGTTAACTTATTCTCCTGTCCCATGTGTTTCCAAACTGTAAATGAGGTCCAGAAGTTTGATTAGATTCAGGTTACACAAGGAACTATTCTTCATTGCCTGCAGGGATAACTACCATCTTTACGGTACCTGTTCCCATGGTGATAAGTTCTTACTGCTTCCTTTGACAGATGTTAATGTTCGCGTGTCAAGTCTCACACTCTTGGGAGCTATAGTGTCCACCCACGCACCTTTACCTGAAGTCCAGCTACTTCTGCAACAGCCATGTTCTTCTGGACTCGGTAATAGCAATTCAGCAACCCCTGACCTCAGCCCTCCGGATTGGTGGAAGAAAGCCCCTGCAGGACCCTCTCTGGAAGAAACATCAGTTAGCTCACCTAAGGGGTCTTCAGAGCCCTGCTGGCTCATTCCACTCTGCATTTCCATTGTCGTACTGCCCAAGGAGGATTCCTGTTCAGGTAGCGATGCTGGCTCTGCAGCAGGAAGTGCCTACAAACCATCCCCCATGCGACTGGAGGCCTTACAGGTAGGAGGTTTCATTTCCTCATCTCTGAAATGGAAGTAACCATTCTTCCTTCAGTGTGACTGAGGAGCGAGCAGGTAAAACCAAGCCATGTGTCAATTGTGTTTGTGGGAGTCGTATTTTAGGTATGGGTGGTCTATTGTTCTTGTTGTTTTGTTTTGGGGAGGTGTTCCTTGGTTGCAAAATAGCAGATTCATTCCTTTTTGTTCTTTGATTGCAAATTATTTTAGTCACTTCAGGTATTATATGACAGGTGGATATAATAGATGGTAAAATAATTCTGAGTGAAATTGTACAGTTAATTTTTCATTTTTGCACCTTAAATGTTTAATTTTTTATAAGCTTCTCCTCGGTCTTGTACCTGCTTAGAGTAACAAAATAATTGTTCCTTCAAAGAAAGAAAACAATCCTAGATAAAAGAGTTTACTTTTTGTATACAAATATGATCTGAGACTAGGCCTGGTCCTGGGGTCTGCTGCTGATTAACTGGACAACATGAAACATGTCCTTTAACCTTGTCAGGCTTAGTTTCTTTAGCTGTAAAATTCAGTTAATACCTAACGTAAAGAATAGTTCCAAGACTTAAATGAGATTACATTAATAGAAAAGCAATCATATACTAAAAAAGCACCATAAGACTATGATACAGTTAATTGATGTCAGTCATGAAATAAAGATCATGGTTCTTAATTTCATTTGACAGATTTCAGGCCCTGTTAAACATAAGCGATTTCTGAAATATTATAACACTTTTCTGGATATTGCAGCCTTGCACTCAGGTCTCAGAGGGTTAATTCCATGCTCTCTCTGCAGGTATTGGCTCTTCTGGCAAGGGGCTACTTTTCAATGACTCAAGCCTACTTGATGGAGCTTGGAGAGGTGATTTGCAAGTGCATGGGGGAAGCAGATCCATCCATTCAGCTTCATGGAGCAAAGGTAATTTTCATCAAAACCACAACGCTTTTTCCTTCTTGTCACTTTATATCCCTCCTTTTCTTCACTTTATATTCTTCTGCCACGTGTCCTTCAATTCTGAGATTTCTTAAAGAGATTTCAGGTGAGGAAGACTATACATTCTTCTGTTTTCAGCTCTTACATGTAAACCCCAAGAATTGATTCGGTAACAAATGAATAAGATATAGCTGTTGATTTCAGTCCTTGAAAGAATGCCTCTGTTAAGAGTGACTGAAAAAAGGAAGAAAATTAGTTGCAAATTATGTTTCCCCTTGATTTGAGGTGATCTCCAAACTAAAGTGAAGTTGTTTGTTAGTCCTAATACTCTGCTTTGGTAATTCCTTTTTCTTGGCAGCTTCTGGAAGAACTGGGCACAGGCTTAATACAGCAATATAAACCGGATTCTACTGTACCACCTGATCAGAGAGTACCAGTCTTCTTGGTAAATAAATGTCAATTCATAGTTTTCTTTTATTAGTGCTTCAGTTGCAGTTTTATTTTCAAGCTCAGTGATAAGTGGAGTAGATGATACGGTTTCTTCCAGTGTCAAAAATTGTGTTTTATAATCCAGGAAAACCTGAAACTAGTATAAATGGGTTTTATTTTACATTTCAGTTTATTTGCAATTTAGGATGTGGTAGGCTTATGTATAACATATAACCAGCAATAGTAAAACTAATATTTCCTTTGCATAAAACCTAGTCTGGTTACTCAGCCTGCCCAAGAGACAAAGAGCCAGGAATTTTGTATCCAAAACCATGGGATCAAATTTAGGGGACATGATTGTATTAGTCCATTTTATGTTGCTATAAAGGAACACCTGAGGCTGGGCAATTTATAAAGAAAAGATGTTTATCTGGCTCACAGTTCTGCAGGCTATACAAAAAGCATGATGCCAGCATCTACCTCTGATGAAGCCCCAGGAAGCTTTTAATCCTGGTGGAAGGCAAAGGTGGAGCAGGCATGTCATATGGCAAGAGAGTAATAAGCAAGAGGGAGATGTCAGGCTCTTTTAAACAACCAGCTGTCATAGAGTGAGAGCTCACTCATTACCACAAGGACAGCACCAAGCCATTCAAGAGGGATCCGCCCCCATGACCCAAACACTTCCTATTAGAGCCACCTCCAGTGTTGGAGGTCACATTTCAGCATGAGGTTTGGAGGAGGCACACATCCAAACCATATCATTCTGCCCCTGGCCCCCGCAAATCTCATGTTCCTCGCATTGCAAAATACAGTCATCTCTTCCCAATAGTTCCCCAAAGTCTTAACTCTTTCCAGCATCAACTCAAAAGTCCAAAGTCTCAGCTGTGACTCAAGGCAAGTTCCTTCCACCTATGAGCCTGTAAGATCAAAAACAAGTTATTGATTTTTAAGATGCAGTGGTGTACAGGCATTGGGTAGACATTCCCATTCCAACAGGGAGAAATCAGCCAAAAGAAAGGGGCAACAAGCCCCACACAAATCCGAAACCCAGCAGGACAGACATTAAACCTTAAAGCTCCACAATAGTCCTTTGACTCCATGTCCCGCATCCAGTGCACACTGGTGCAAGGGGTGGGCCTCCAAGTCTTCTGGCAGCCTTGCCCTTGTGGCTTTGCTGGGTGTAGGCCGTGTCCCATTCCCAGAGTTCCACTAGGCAGTGCTCAGTTGGAGACTCTGTTTGGGGGCTCCAACCCCATATCTCTCTTTGGCACTGCCCTAGTAGAAGCGCTCAGTGGGGGCTCTGTCCCTGTGGCAGGCTTCTGCGTGGGCACCCAGGCTTAGGGAATCCTCTGAAATCTAGGTGGAAGCTCCCAAACCTTCTTCACATTTGCATTCTGTGCATCTGCAGGCTTAACACCACATGGAAACCGCTAAGGCTTACAGCTTGTACGCACTAAGCAGAAAACCAAGCAGTATCTGGGGCCCTTTGAGCCAAGGCTGGGGATGCTGGGAGCAGTGTCTCAAGGCTGTGCAGAGCAGTGGGGCCCAGGGCCTGGCCCCCAAAACCACTTTCCTCCGAGACCTCTGGGTGTGTGATGATAGGGGTTGCCTCAAAGATTTCTAAAATGCCCTCAAGGCTGTTTTCCCATAGTCTTGGCTATTAGCACCTGGCTCCCTTTTAGTCATGCTAATCTGTCTAGCAAGTAGTTGCTCCGAGCTTGGATTCCTTCTCCAGTATAGGGCCAGAGTGCAAATTTTCCACATTTTTATGCTCTGCTAACCTTTTAATGGTAAGTTCCAACTCTAAGTCATTCCTTTGCTCCTACATCCGACTATAGGTTGTGAGAAGCTGCCACATCACCTGTTGAATGATGCTTAGAATTTCTTTCACCAGATACCCTAAGTCATTACTCTTAATTTCATTCAACCTTATGCAAATCCCTAGGACATGGGCATAATGCAGCCAAGTTGTTTGCTAAGGTGTAACAAAGGTGACCTTTCCTCCCGTTCTCCAAGCTTTTTTATTTCTATCTGAGGCCTCCTCAGCCTGGCTTTCACTCTCCGTATTTCTATCAGCGCTTTGGTCACAACCATTTAATCAGTCTCTGAGAAGTTCTAAACTTTCCTTTGTCTTCCTATCTTCTGAGCCTTCCAGACTCTTTCAACCTCTGCCCAGTACCAAGTTCCAAAAGTTGCTTCCACATTTTTAGGTATCTTTATACCAACACCCCATTCCTTGTTAGCAATTTTCTGTATTAGTCTCTTTTCTGCTGTGTAAAGAAATACCTTAGACTGGACAATTTATTTTTCAGAGAGGTTTGTCTGGCTCACAGTTCTGCAGGCTATACAAGAAGCATGGCGCCAGCATCTACTTCTGGTGAGGCCTCCAGAAGCTTCCAGTCACAGTGGAAGGCAAAAGGGGAGCAGGCATGTCACATGGCGAGAGAGGAGGCAAGAGAGAGATGCCAGGCTCTTTGAAACAATTAGCTCTCGTTTGAATATCAGAGTAAGAACTCACTTATTACCACAAGGATAGCACTGAGCCATTCAGTAGAGATCTGCCCACATCACCCAAAATCCTTCCTCTAGGCCCACCTCCAACATTGGAGGTCACAGGTCAACATGAGATTTGGAGGGGACACACGTCCAAACCATATCAGCCACTTAATGGATATGTGGTTATAGGCATGGTTTCCTAGTTGTAAAAAGGAATAATAAACCATAACCCCTCAATCGCAAGGCTATTGAAAAATCGAATGACACGTAAAGATGCTAACACATAGGAGGTAATTCTGGTACCTGCGTCCTCCCCGCCCCCCACCAGCCCCACCATGATTCTATTAAATTCCTGTGATTTCAGGTTGTTTCTGCTCACCCCACACTGTGCCAGTTCCAAAGATGGATGACGGGCATGTGACCACACCAGAAAAGGCTTCTACTTAGTGCTAAAGCAAAATCAGCTCAGTGCTGGTGGTCTTTGCTCCCTCTGCCCTCCACATTCTGCCTATTCTTTTCTTCTTTTCCCTTCACAATTTCTGCCATCCTTGCAAAGAGTTAAAGATTCTAACCCTAGTCCCTGCCTTAGACTGCCACTAAAGCTTCCATATGACTTATGCAGGGAGGTGAGTTGAGCTTTGTTATCAGACAGAACTAGGTTTGAATTCAGACTTTTCCCTTTGCTAGGTAAATGACTTTAGGCAAGCCTCTTAACTGTTCACACTCAGGTATTATTCATCTGTGGGGAAAAGAAAGACATGTTTTCTGTATTGCTTGTCTATTAGTGAGTAATAAATTAAACATTTAGCAGCTTAAAGCAATGTACGTGTATTTCCTCACGGTTTCTGTGGGTCAGGAATTAGGAGAGGCTTGACTGAGTGATTCTGGCTTAGTTCTCACATGAGGTTGGGATCAAGATGCTCCCAGGGTTGCAGTCAACTGATGGGTTGCAAGACTTGATGGGGTTGGAGGATCTTCTTCCAGGGTGGCTCACCCATAGACCTAGCAAATTAGTGTTGGCTGCTGGCAGAACCTCAACTCATTTCCTCCCCGTGAGGACGTCTCCAGAGGGCTGCTTGAGTATCCTCTTGACGTGGCAGGCAGCTTCCTTCATAGCAGGTGATCCAAGGGAAAGAAAGCAAGACAGCTGTGGTGCTTTTTATGAGCCAGCTTTGGAGGTTTCATGCCGTCATTTCCACAACATCCTATTGGTTACACAGGTCAGCCTGTTCAGTATGGGAGGGGACTACACAAGGGTGTAAATATTAGTAGGTGAGTGTAATTGTGTGCCATCATGGAGACTGGCAACCACTTTTTGTCCAGATTCTTCTGGAGTGGGTAGGAAGGGCCCAGACTGGGTTTCCAGGAGCTGAAGTAGGAGAAAGACAGAACTGGTGCGTGAAATACACAGCAAAACCCTGGACTCGATCCATGGGACAGAAACAAAACATACCAAAACCACAGAGATTCGCAAATGAACATGAAATTACATGTATAAAGCATAGAACGGAAACTGTTCACATGGCTACTTTAGAGGCTGTGAAGTGAGATCGTTCTTCAAAGTGCTGAAAACAGAACCTGCTGCCCAGTTTACGAGTGTCCACTGTGTATCAGACCCGGCGCTAGAAACCTTACACAGAGTATTACATTTTATTATCACACAGACTCTGCAAAGTGGTTGAAAAAGCCCTAGCCGAGTGTCAAGTGATCTGGATTCCAGTTCACCCCTGCTGCTGATTAGCAGTTGTATTGTCTCTTTGTGCCTCAGTTTCCTTCTGTGAAAAAGCAGGGATAGTGCTACAGACCCCATTTATTTGTGCCAAGGAATAAAATGAATTGATACGTGTAAATACTTAGAGCAATGGCTTGCATGGGATGAGCTCTCTGAAGAACATGAGCTGTCGCTGCTGTTGCTATGACTGTCATCACCGTCTTCAGCCTCCTCTTGATTATTATCACTGTTGTTGCATAACTTTATCAGACCACAGTCTCCTAATCAATAGGAGTTGAAAGGAAGGCTTAAACACTGCAATTGTTTTCTAAAGTCCTTTCCATCACTGTGGAAGAAGAGCCCATGAAAACATTTACAGAAAGCTGCTACGTTAAGGAAACATGTTTCATTACTAAGGCCATTTCTGGTAGGCTTAGCTCTGAGTTGGTTCTCCTGTTATGTCTTGGGCTGCAGCTTTTCCTTTGCCTCTGTTCCAGGTGGTGATGTTCTGGACTATGATGCTGAATGGTCCTTTACCCAGAGCCCTGCAGAATTCGGAGCACCCAACTCTCCAGGCGAGCGCCTGTGATGCCCTGTCTTCCATCTTGCCAGAGGCCTTCAGCAGTCTGCCGGTAATGTAAGGGTGTTTTCTCACCCTTAAATCATGGCTGGAGCACCAGAGCTAGAATTTGATGCTTTTGCATTTTGAACCAGTATTCAGCATCATCTCTGACGAAAAGGTGCTAATTCTACTTGAGTTGGGGATGAGGGCACTGGGGAACAGCAAATAGGAAAACTTGAAGCCTTAATATATCAGGAAAGCTGTTTCCCCCTTGCATTAGAATGTAGGTGGTAGAGGCAAGGGTAGCAAAAGCTTGGAAAGCAGAGAGATTTCAGGAAGATTTCGTATCCAAACGTTAAAAGGCCTGAGTTAAAGCCCAGCTCTTCGACTTGCTAGCTCTTTGACTCTTAACCTCTCTAAAACTTGATATTATCATCAATAAGATGGCGGTCATGTGAAAAATAACAAAGTATGTGAAAACACAGATTCGTTGTCCAACACATATAGTATTTGTCTTAGTCTGTTTGAGCTGCTGTCATAAAATACCATACATTGGGTGTCTTCTAAACAACAGAAATGTATTTCTCATAGTTCTGGAGGCTGGAATTAAGATCAAGTCACTGACAGACAGGTTTGGTTCCTCAAGGAGGGCTCACTCTCTGGCTCACAGATGGCAGCATGTGAGCCGTGTTCTCATGTGATGGAAGGGGCAAGGCAGCTCTCTGGGGCCTCAGTCATAAGGGCACTCATCTCTTTCATGAGGGCTCTGTTCCCATGACCTGATCTCCTCCCCAAAGCCCCACCTCCTGATACCATCACCCTGGGAGTGAAGATTTCAACATAGGAATTTTGAGGGAGCAGAAACATTCAGAATACTGCTCTTCAGAATAGCGATATGCAGACTGCTCTTTTTCTTTAGTCCTCAGTGACATTTGCATCCATTCTTATTTACATAAATGGGCTTCTATAAAGAAGGCAACTTTAATAAAGGTTAAATGTGATGAGATGCTGTGTGTGTCTTGCACAAAGTGGGTGCTCAGATAATCATGGAATCTGAATTGAACCTGCTGTTTACCAGGGTAGCCCAAGGTCGCAGTGGGATTCAACTCTTGAATATGGTCTCAGGCACAGA
>NW_022325160.1:0-1136 GCF_002776525.5 Piliocolobus tephrosceles | reverse complement strand
ACAGTTAATGAGGCCAGGCATGATGGCTCACACCTGTAATCCCAGCACTTTGGGAGGCTGAGGCGGCTGGATCAACTGAGGTCAGGAGTTTGAGACCAGCCTGGCCAACATGGTGAAACCCTGTCTCTACTAAAAATACAAAAATTAGCTGGGTGTGGTGGCGGGTGCCTGTAATCCCAGCTACTCAGGTGGCTGAGGCACGAGAATCACTTGAAGCCAAGAGGCAGAGGTTACAATGAGCCTAGATTGTGCCATTGCACTCCAGCCTGGGCAACAGGGCCAGACTCTGTCTCAAAAAAGGAAAAAAATATTAGCTAATGAAATATGCAAATAAAACCGTTGTTTAAACTCCCATTCCTAACCGGGCGTGGTGGCTCATGCCTTTAATCCCAGCACTTTGGAAAACCAAGGCAGGAGGATCACAGGCAACATAGCGAGACCCCAACCCCACCGAAAAAAAAAATTAGCCAGGCATGGTGGCACATGACTGTGGTCCCAGCTACTCAAGAGGCTGAGGCAGGAGGATCACTTGAGCCCAGAAGGTCAAGCCAGCAGTGAGTTATGATCATGTCATGGCATTCCAGCCAGGGTGGAGTGAGACCTGTTTCAAAAAAAAAATTTTTTTTTTTTTTTTGAGAGGGAGTCTTGCTCTGTCACCCAGGTTGGAGTGCAGTGGCACAATCTCGGCTCACTGCAACCTCTGCCTCCCAGGTTCAAGCGATTCTCCTGACTCAGCCTCCCAAGTAGCTGGGATTACAGGCACCTACCACCACACCCAGCTAATTTTAGTATTTTTAGTAGAGTTGGGGTTTCACTATGTTGGCCAGGCTGATCTCAAACTCCTGATCTCAGGTGATCCACCTGCCTCGGCCTCCCAAAGTGCTGGGATTACAGGCGTGAGACACTGCGCCCGACTTAAAAAATTTTTTTATTAAAAAAATTAACTATTTCTGAAATTCACTACTGATATGAAGAAAGTCACAAGGGAATATACCTCCCATTCTAGCAAACAACAACAAAAGGCCAGATTAGCTAGAAAATAAAAAATATGTTTAACTCATCAGAAAAGCTAAGGACACAAAGAATCTGGGTTGGGTGCAGTGGTTTATGCCTGTAACCCCAGGACTTTGGGGCGC
>NW_022325159.1:0-1136 GCF_002776525.5 Piliocolobus tephrosceles | reverse complement strand
GCGCCCCAAAGTCCTGGGGTTACAGGCATAAACCACTGCACCCAACCCAGATTCTTTGTGTCCTTAGCTTTTCTGATGAGTTAAACATATTTTTTATTTTCTAGCTAATCTGGCCTTTTGTTGTTGTTTGCTAGAATGGGAGGTATATTCCCTTGTGACTTTCTTCATATCAGTAGTGAATTTCAGAAATAGTTAATTTTTTTAATAAAAAAATTTTTTAAGTCGGGCGCAGTGTCTCACGCCTGTAATCCCAGCACTTTGGGAGGCCGAGGCAGGTGGATCACCTGAGATCAGGAGTTTGAGATCAGCCTGGCCAACATAGTGAAACCCCAACTCTACTAAAAATACTAAAATTAGCTGGGTGTGGTGGTAGGTGCCTGTAATCCCAGCTACTTGGGAGGCTGAGTCAGGAGAATCGCTTGAACCTGGGAGGCAGAGGTTGCAGTGAGCCGAGATTGTGCCACTGCACTCCAACCTGGGTGACAGAGCAAGACTCCCTCTCAAAAAAAAAAAAAAAATTTTTTTTTTGAAACAGGTCTCACTCCACCCTGGCTGGAATGCCATGACATGATCATAACTCACTGCTGGCTTGACCTTCTGGGCTCAAGTGATCCTCCTGCCTCAGCCTCTTGAGTAGCTGGGACCACAGTCATGTGCCACCATGCCTGGCTAATTTTTTTTTTCGGTGGGGTTGGGGTCTCGCTATGTTGCCTGTGATCCTCCTGCCTTGGTTTTCCAAAGTGCTGGGATTAAAGGCATGAGCCACCACGCCCGGTTAGGAATGGGAGTTTAAACAACGGTTTTATTTGCATATTTCATTAGCTAATATTTTTTTCCTTTTTTGAGACAGAGTCTGGCCCTGTTGCCCAGGCTGGAGTGCAATGGCACAATCTAGGCTCATTGTAACCTCTGCCTCTTGGCTTCAAGTGATTCTCGTGCCTCAGCCACCTGAGTAGCTGGGATTACAGGCACCCGCCACCACACCCAGCTAATTTTTGTATTTTTAGTAGAGACAGGGTTTCACCATGTTGGCCAGGCTGGTCTCAAACTCCTGACCTCAGTTGATCCAGCCGCCTCAGCCTCCCAAAGTGCTGGGATTACAGGTGTGAGCCATCATGCCTGGCCTCATTAACTGT
>NW_022325158.1:0-1065 GCF_002776525.5 Piliocolobus tephrosceles | reverse complement strand
TTTGGGAAGCTGAGGCGGCTGGATCAACTGAGGTCAGGAGTTTGAGACCAGCCTGGCCAACATGGTAAAACCCTGTCTCTATTAAAAATACAAAAATTAGCTGGGTGTGGTGATGGGTGCCTGTAATCCCAGCTACTCGGGAGGCTGAGGCATGAGAATCACTTGAAGCCAAGAGGCAGAGGTTACAATGAGCCTAGATTGTGCCACTGCACTCCAGCCTGGGCAACAGGGCCAGACTCTGTCTCAAAAAAGGAAAAAAATACTAGCTAATGAAATATGCAAATAAAACCATTGTTTAAACTCCCATTCCTAACTGGGCGTGGTGGCTCATGCCTTTAATCCCAGCACTTTGGAAAACCAAGGCAGGAGGATCACAGGCAACATAGCGAGACCCCAACCCTACCAAAAAAAGAAATTAGCCAGGCATGGTGGCACATGACTGTGGTCCCAGCTACTCAAGAGGTTGAGGCAGGAGGATCACTTGAGCCCATAAGGTGAAGCCAGCAGTGAGTTATGATCACGTCATGGCACTCCAGCCAGGGTGGAGTGAGACCTGTTTCGAAAAAAAATTTTTTTTTTTTTTTTTTTGAGAGGGAGTCTTGCTCTGTCACCCAGGTTGGAGTGCACTGGCACAATCTCGGCTCACTGCAACCTCCGCCTCCCAGGTTCAAGTGATTCTCCTGACTCAGCCGCCCAAGTAGCTGGGATTACAGGCATCCACCACCATACCCAGCTAATGTTAGTATTTTTAGTAGAGTTGGGGTTTCACTATGTTGGCCAGGCTGGTCTCAAACTCCTGATCTCACCTGCCTTGGCCTCCCAAAGTGCTGGGATTACAGGCGTGAGACACTGCGCCTGACCTAAAAAATTTTTTTATTAAAAAAGTTAACTATTTCTGAAATTCACTACTGATATGAAGAAAGTCACAAGGGAATATACCTCCCATTCTAGCAAACAACAACAAAAGGCCAGATTAGCTAGAAACTAAAAAATATGTTTAACTCGTCAGAAAGCTAAGGACACAAAGAAATCTAGGTTGGGTGCAGTGGTTTATGCCTGTAACCC
>NW_022325157.1:0-1063 GCF_002776525.5 Piliocolobus tephrosceles | reverse complement strand
GGGTTACAGGCATAAACCACTGCACCCAACCTAGATTTCTTTGTGTCCTTAGCTTTCTGACGAGTTAAACATATTTTTTAGTTTCTAGCTAATCTGGCCTTTTGTTGTTGTTTGCTAGAATGGGAGGTATATTCCCTTGTGACTTTCTTCATATCAGTAGTGAATTTCAGAAATAGTTAACTTTTTTAATAAAAAAATTTTTTAGGTCAGGCGCAGTGTCTCACGCCTGTAATCCCAGCACTTTGGGAGGCCAAGGCAGGTGAGATCAGGAGTTTGAGACCAGCCTGTCCAATAGTGAAACCCCAACTCTACTAAAAATACTAACATTAGCTGGGTATGGTGGTGGATGCCTGTAATCCCAGCTACTTGGGAGGCTGAGTCAGGAGAATCACTTGAACCTGGGAGGCGGAGGTTGCAGTGAGCCGAGATTGTGCCAGTGCACTCCAACCTGGGTGACAGAGCAAGACTCCCTCTCAAAAAAAAAAAAAAAAAAATTTTTTTTCGAAACAGGTCTCACTCCACCCTGGCTGGAGTGCCATGACGTGATCATAACTCACTGCTGGCTTCACCTTATGGGCTCAAGTGATCCTCCTGCCTCAACCTCTTGAGTAGCTGGGACCACAGTCATGTGCCACCATGCCTGGCTAATTTCTTTTTTTGGTAGGGTTGGGGTCTCGCTATGTTGCCTGTGATCCTCCTGCCTTGGTTTTCCAAAGTGCTGGGATTAAAGGCATGAGCCACCACGCCCAGTTAGGAATGGGAGTTTAAACAATGGTTTTATTTGCATATTTCATTAGCTAGTATTTTTTTCCTTTTTTGAGACAGAGTCTGGCCCTGTTGCCCAGGCTGGAGTGCAGTGGCACAATCTAGGCTCATTGTAACCTCTGCCTCTTGGCTTCAAGTGATTCTCATGCCTCAGCCTCCCGAGTAGCTGGGATTACAGGCACCCATCACCACACCCAGCTAATTTTTGTATTTTTAATAGAGACAGGGTTTTACCATGTTGGCCAGGCTGGTCTCAAACTCCTGACCTCAGTTGATCCAGCCGCCTCAGCTTCCCAAA
>NW_022325156.1:0-10272 GCF_002776525.5 Piliocolobus tephrosceles | reverse complement strand
TCACCCTGTCCTCTTCCTGCTGCTACATGGAGACAGCAGAGGGAGCCCGCTCCAACTCTCCAATACGCTGCAAGGAATATTGCAGGTGGCTGGCCAGATCCTTGGATTCTCTTCTAATAAAAGAGGTTGAGATGGGGCCCAAAGGACTCCCCCTAAAGACCTGTCAAAGTGCTAGGTTGAAGGATAACAGGGTGCCAGATTCCCACCCTCAAAGGGAGTGGCGGCACGTTCAGTATGGTAAACTGTGGTCTTCAAGTCTGCCTTTTCCAACATGAGGATGTTGATTGTCTGGAATTGAACCTTTGGGAGAAAAGCCAAGAAAGCGCTGAAAGACAAGGAAAGAAACATTCTTGGGAGGACAGGAGAAAACTCCCCACCCTCCACTCACCTCTAACTGCTCCGTTTGTGCTGTGTGTAATTCCATAGTTTGCTTTCTTTCCCTGTAGGAAGAGGAAGACAGAGCTCTTACCTGGGGGAGGCAGAGATGGCACAGCAAGAGAGATGCCCCCAGCATGCCACCAATGCCCCAGGACAGGCCCACCCATGGGACCAGGTTACCAGGGGATAACCTGGAAGGATGGGGTAGAATCTGAGGGGTGAGCCTTCTTCCCCAGGCTGGGAGTGGGCGACATGATACTGGCACCTCTACATTTGAGTGCCTCCCAAATGCAGCAGTCATGAGTTCCCCCCAAACCCAGCATTTATATCGTGAGCAAAAAAACAAAAAAACATGTTACTTCTTCCAGCTGATGTTCCAATTGTTTCTTCTGTTGTTTCTGTGGGGAGAGTCAAATTCAGGTGACTGAGGGGGGCCCCCTCAACTCTATTCCCCAGACCAGGAAGTTGTAGGCAGGGACCAGGAATGGATTTTAAAGGCAAAGTTCTCAGGCCCAGTGGCAACACAAACTGGTCAACTCTCCTCAAGCTCCCAAAGACAGAGGATTTGGGTCTTTGTTGGTTTTCGCCAATAGCCACAGAACTCAAAATCTGAATCTCGATTCTCTCGAAAGGACAGTAACATAAACCTCCAGAGACGGACTCTGAGAAAGGCCCACCCTTCTGCCAGCTTGTGATTTAGAAAGGTGCGTTCATTCAACAAACATTTACTGAGCACATACAGGCCAGGTACGGGTCTTCACAGCAGAGATACAGGCCAGAAAAGGACAGACGGGAGCCCTTAGCCCTGAGGTTTCCATTCTAGGGTCCCAAATCTCGGACTCTCAGAGCTAACAGAGACCTTTGATACTCTACCTCCTCTGGAAACATGAGCCCAAGGAGGAGAGGTGGCTTGTCCAGACTCAAGGGCAAATTAGAGACTGAGTCAGGGCAGAAATACAGGGCCCCTGACAACCAGTCAGACTAGTGCTTCCCTAAGAGGTGACAACCCCAGGGTGTGTGTGGCAAGGACTGGAGCAGGGATGTCTGAAGAAGAGAGAGTCGGCAAAGAGGGGAGTGACGGAAGAGCCATGTTGCATGCTCCTTGCTCTGGGGTCCCTCCACGTGAGGCCTGGGTGCCCCAGCTCCCCATTTGCCCTTGGCACCAGGGTCCCTCAGCCCCTTTCTTCAGAGCCCCAAGGGGAAACTAAGGTCCAAGATTGGCAGCGTGGAATCAGGAGACCCCACTGGACTCTTACCAGTGATTCTATGTTTTCATTGAGTTGATTGATTGTTGTGGAGCTTGAGTCCAGGGCTACTTCCAGTTCTTGGTACCGGCTCTGAGGCGCACGCAGAGAGGAGGAGTTGGAGGAGGACTGCGGGGAGAGGTAGGGAGAACAATCATTAGGACTGGGGTGTGTGTGGACTGTCTCAGCTGGCAGAGGGGCACCCAGCTCCTGCTGTGAGAGGAGGTTGGAGGGCTGGCCTGCAGGGTCACTGCACCCTGGCCCAGGGCCTCTTACCTCCAGATCCTTCAGGGTAGCAGATGATGCAGGGGTAATAAAAATGAGAAATTCAAAGAAACAAAAACTTACATGGGAAACATCTCTATATGGATATAGAGAAAGTATAAAAACAGCAAGAGACCATGCACGGTGGCTCACGCATGTAATCCCAGCACTTTGGGAGGCTGAGGTGGGTGGATCACTTGAGATCAGGAGTTCAAGACCAGTCTGTCCAACATGGTGAAACCACATCTCTACTAAAAATACAAAGATTAGTTGGGCGTGGTGGCAAGTGCCTGTAATCCCAGCTACTCAGGAGGCTAACGCAAGAGAATCGCTTGAACCCGGGAGGCAGAGGTTGCATTGAGCCAGGATTGCACCACACCACTGCACTCCAGTCTGGGTGACAGAGTGAGACTCTGTCTCAAAAACAAAACAAAAAAAAGCCCCAAATCCCACATGCCTGCTCTGTACATTATTCCCAAATTACTTTGAAATATTAAGGTATGACTCACCATTTCCAAGACGATAAAAGATGTTGGGAAGGAAAAAACCCAATCAATCAAGCAAGTGAAGAAGCAGACATAAACAGACTGAAGGTTAATGGCAGCAACATAAAATAAGCCAGAGGCAAAGCATCCCCCAAACCAGAGAAGTCTCAGAAACATGCACGGCTGCAGACAGCAAGCCAGAGAGGGGTCTGGACACTGCCTCACCTTCCACTTGCCCAATGGGGGAGCACTACCCCATTGGAATCGTGAAGGTTGGACACCAGCACCTTCAGAATGTCCTGAATCTACAGGAGGTGACAAGAGAAAAACAAGGGCAGGGGAAGAAAGACAGAAGTGGCTTAGAGAGAAGCAAGAAAGTCAGTATAGGAGGAAGATGTGGGTTCAGGGAAATGAAATGCTTAAAAAAAGCAGAGGAGATTAAAACCACGGCCTGTGCCATTCTTCCAAATGGCCACCTGCTGCCTTGCCAGGGGCAGGAACAAATAGATATATCCCAGAGTGGAGTCACCTGACCAATGCAGTCACAGAGTGGAGTCACCTGACCAATGCAGCTCTTAATACGCTCACTGGACCCCTTTCCTCAGACCCAGGACATGGGCGATGAATCTGGTAGAGTTGCAGACCTCCACCTCCATTAAAAAAAAAAACAGACTTCTGAGTAAGGGTTCACTTGAACTAAGGGGACTCCAGCGGAAAAACAAGTTTGAAAGACACGGATCTTATCCAGTATCCAGTATGTTACAGAGGAGAAAACTGAGACCCAGGGGAAAGAGTGATTTTTCTGTGGTCACCCAGCAAGCTGATGGCAAGTAAGATCTTCTCTTACTCCTAGTGCCTGGGGCTCTCCTCACCACACGCTGGGGCCCTTTCAGTGACTCCTAAAGGGACAACTTGATGGCAAGTGGCTGTTCTCACTGGTCTGGCTTCCCTTTGAGACTGGGGATGAGGAAAATCAAACAGCAATGATCAATTCCTGGGTGTCCTGTGTGTTTGCAACAGGCCATGTACTAGGGATTCACATAAACAACAATAACAAATTTCATTTAAACTTTACAAATGGAAGTCAAACAATACCATCTTTATTATACAGATGTAAAAAGAGAGGCCCAAAGAGCTCAAGTAACTTGCACTAAATCATATCCCTAGCAGACGGAGCGGCAGGATTCAAACCCAGAATTCTTTACCAGTACCCAGTAATCTTAACAATTGCCCTCCACTGCCCCTTGGGGCCCCTGTCCCCAGGAACCTGGCCAGCCAAAACTCACATCCCCAGGTGAGTGGCAACCACCAGAAGTGGTTGTCTCAGTCCTTGGAGATGCAAGCCCAAAGAGCCCAGGGAGGTCAGACTTGTGGGGGCAGGAGGTAAGGGCCAAGTCTCGAGCAGGAAGCCCCAGGGGTCACCTGCCCAGGGTTACCCTGGGGTGACTGTCGAGGATAGGGGCTGGGCTGCTGAGAGGAAAGGGCTGGCTAACAATATTTTGGTGGGGGGAGTGCAGAGGCACCAGGGGGGCCCAACCCGGTGTGCCTCAGGAGTGGCACGGACTCTGGCAGTAGTCCTGCTGTCAGAGGAGGTCTGCAGGTGGGTTGGGGGCTACAACCTGGTGGTTTTTACCTTTTTCTTGGCTGCAGTCAATTTGCTCTGTCAAGTTTCTTCCTGCAAGGTGGAGTGGGGAGGGAGGCGGGGTTGGGGCCACATCAGCGCAATCTAAACTGCTAAACACCTCCAGTCACTTACCAGGTAGCTGTGTGACTAAGCCAGAGGAGGGGTAACCAGGACCGCACTAGAACACAGAATAGGGGCATGGCCTCAATGCTCCCAAGCCCATTGGTTGATGAGAAAGATGAAAGGGAAAGGAGGTGTGGCCAGGCAGCAGCGAGTCCAGAGGACCTGTGGCATCACAAGGAAAGCTGCCCATGCAACCGCTGGCCCCTCCCCTCTCCCAGAGTGGGAGGGGCCGGCTTTCGCTGGGTGTCTGCTTAGCTTTCTGCGAGACTATTCACACTGGTGGTCAGAGTTCCTTTCCAAGAAGACCTGAGTGGCCACTTTTCTGTCTCCTGCCCTGGACGCTCCTGTGCCACTGAACCCTCTTTCCTGAGGGTCTCAGACCCCAGGGTTCAGGAGGTGGGTGAGGAATGGACTTCACAGTTTCTTTCCTGACTCCTCACAGCCCTGCCCCAGACTTCCCCTTCCCAGAAATCACCTCCAAGGACCCCTACACAGTGCTCCCCACAACCTCCCTCTCAGAACACCCCCTTCCTAGAGGGTCCCTACCCTGATCCTGGGGACATATCTGCCCCCTTTGCAGTTGGATCCAGTCCCAGGCACTCCTACTTCCCAGCTGCTCTTCCTCCTGCACCCACACAATACCCCTTTCTCTCAGAGTAGGCCATGGGTCTAATCAGCATTTCCCCTCGGATTCCTCTCCTTGACTGAACCAGGACTTTACACAAAGTTGCCACGGGGCCTTCTGATCCCCTGCCAATATGTCTTTCCCGCCCCCATCCCTGCCCCCGCACCACCCAGTCCCCATCCCCATCCCCGACCCTCCCTCCATGTGAGTCATTGCCTCTCCTGGCCCTCCTCTCCATCCCAACAGCAGCTGATCCCCCCTCTTCCAGGTCTTCTCCCAGCTGACTGAGGACCTCCAGGTCATTTCTCAATCCCTCCCCTTCCTTTCCTCCTGCCCACTAGTCTTCAAATAAGTGCTGTCCTGTCCTGTCCTAGGCCAACTCCTCTCCCTCCCCATCCTGTCTCCTGCCTCTACAGATACCTTTCACTCCAGTCCAGCACTAGCCATCTCTCCTGCTCACTGCTTTCACCCCTTACTCAGCCCCAGCTTTAAACAAACCCACAGCTCCCCAGTCAAGAAAATGCTTGGTGTTTACCCTGGCCACTCCTTTAGCTGCTAATAGTCTCTCCTCTTTTTTTGCAAGCCACCCCCAAAACTCAGCCTCCACCTTCTCTCATCCCCCAGATGGAGTTTCCACTACCACTACCTCCACTCTCAAGTTACATTGTGAAAGACTTGGTATTTGTTCATTAATTTAGCAACTGCTGCGATGCAGGTTTGTGCCAGATGGCCCCTGCCCTCCAGGAGGCTCAGGCAAAAAGCCAGTTCCAGAACAAGTATGCACATGGTTCTGAGAGGGGGGGCCCAGGCTTGGGCTTGCAACGAAGCCTCATCAGAGATGGTAAGGTCAGAGGCAAGGCCAGAAGGGCAAGCCACTGTGAGCCCAGATGATGACGACAGGGAGGCAACCACAGTTTGCCAAAAGCATTGGGCTGATTTTGCTTCACTCTGAGAATGAGTTGGTATCTGCTAACTTTGACCATGGGTGACTGACTGCAGATCATGCCTTTCTCATTCATGCTAATTCATTCCTTCTTTTTTTTTCTTTTTTTTGAGACAGGGTCTCACTCTGCCACCCAGGCTGGAGTGCGATGGCACAAACTGGGTTCATGGCAACCTCTGCCTCCCAGGCTCAAGCCATCCTCCCACTTCAGCCTCCCCAGTAGCTGGGACCACAGGTGTGTGCCACCACACCTGGCTAATTTTTTTGTAAAATTACCCTCATACAGACGGGGTTTCGCTGTGTTGCCCAGGCTGGTCTTGAACTCGTGAGCTCAAAGCAATCTGCCTGCCTCAGCCTCTGAAACTGCTGGGATTACAGGCATGAGCCACTGTGTCTGGCCTGGAAAAAAAAAATCCACTTCTAATCTAGCAAATTGTGTGTTCTTGTTTACTATTTTAGCATTAATAACACCAAGTGACTTACATTCTCCTCATGAGCTGTATGCTAGGAATAAAAGCTTGCCACAGTGGAATTATCTAAACTAGAAGAAATCAATACCAGGGATCCCAACAAAAATCACCAAATGGGGCCACATGTCCATTTTATTTGATATATTTCTGGAAAAAAATGTTTGCCATAGCAAAGTGGAGAGAGGGGAGCCAAGCAGCAAAATACATCTGTAGTGAGGTAGAGAAAACAGTATCCACTAGAAATCTTTTCAGGAAGGGTGCCATTTTGGGTTGGAGAAACTCCTTGAAAGTTAATTTAGGGGAGAAGGAGAGTCCTTGAGGGACCAGGGTAAGGTCAGAACATTTCCTGGGAGAAAGGGGAACATTTCTCTGGCTAGTAAGGGCACAGTGCTGGACAGGGTGAAGAAGAAAAAGTCAGTCAAGAGTGGTACATTTCAGAACATGAAAGGCCTCACACTGCATAAAATGGACTACACCTTAAGACTTCCAATTTTCAGTAAGACTCTTAGGCCCATATAAAATTCAGGAGACTGTGGAGTTTTTGGTGTGGAAACCACTGAAGAGGCAGATTGTACGTCTAAATTTCAAGGGCGAGACTTCAGTATGAATTGGGAATTTAGAGTGTAGCAAATTAGTCAGACATTAGATAATAAGTAAGCAAAGTTTATGAACAGTTCACCAAGAAATACAAATGGCTCTTTAACATATGAAAATATAACTGTGCAAGGAAAAAAAACATGCAAATTAGTTTCCAAGAGATACTTTCCATTTCTTGCATCGGCAAAGAACAAAAATTTCACTGACATAATTGTGAGGACAAATGCATTCACTAGTGGGAATTGGTAAAACTTCCATTGAGAGCAGTTTGGCAGTAACTATCAAAATTAAAAATGCACAAAATCTTTAACCTAATTATTTCAGTTCTAGTAATTTATTCTATAGGCATAGACATGGGAAATGACTTTACATACAAAGGTATTCAATGCAGCATTATTTGTAATAACCAATGCCTAAAACCAACCTAGAGAGAGGTTAAATGAAAGTCCATACTATATGGCGCATGAAAAAGAAAGAGGCAACTATTTACATATTAATATAGAATAATTGCCAAGATACATTATTAACAAAGTGCAGAAAATGCATATAGTACCTGTATTAATAAAAGGCAAAAATAAAGAGGAATATTATATACATAATTGCTTGTATACTTAGAAAATATTTCTGGAAGGATATTCAAAATGCTAAAAGTGGTTCTAAAGAGGAGAACTGGGTAGCAGGGGGACAGGGAAGAGAAGACTTTTTACTCTATACCTTTAATACACTTTGAATTTTGTACTATATGGATGTATTACCTACTCCAATAATAGAGACTGAGAAAATGAAAAGGACAACATATCAAGAATTGTGATAAATGCTAAGAAGGAGAAATATAGAATAGTTAGAACAAACAAAGGGGAACCAATCTAGACTTGTTTGGACAGGGAAATTTTTCCTGGGTAAGAGATGTTTAAAATGAGACCTAAAGGGTAAGGCATTAGCTTAGGGAAAGGGGATGAAGAGGTGTGCAGGCCAGGAAAGAATTCTAAGGCAAAGGAAGAACTTGGGCAAAAGGCCCTGAGGATGGAAGAAACTCAGCCGGTGTGCAGCACAGAATGAAGACCAGTGTGAAAAGAGAAAAAGGTAACAGGGTTGGTTGCAACAGGAGAAGAGGTAGAGTGCAGATTCACAAAGGCCATATGAGGAATTTTATTGTAAGGGCATGGGGAAGGCACTAGAGAATTTTGAGCAAGGAATGGCATGGTCAGAATGAACACTTAATAAACTCATGTTAGCTCATGAGTAGAGACTGAATTGGGAGGGGGACAAAAATTGATAATCTAATGTAAATTAAAGGATACCGCAAACGAGACGATGAAACGCTTCACTTGGACTAGTATGATGGCAAAGGAGATGGAGAAAAAGTAAATGGATTCTCAAGTTTAGAGGTGGGAAAACCTCCAATACACAGAATTGGATATGGGGGAATGAGGGAAAGGGAAATGGATGTTAAAGGAAGATTATCAGGTTTCTAACTTTGAAAGCTGCTGGATGAGTGGTACAGCCAATTGCTGAAATGGGAAGACTTAAGGACAAAGATGTTTGTAGAAAGCTCATGAGGCTGTTTCCCAATATATAAAATCCCCCTGAAAGGGGTCCTGTGAGGAGCAAATGACATTCTTTATTCCATAACTAGAAGCCATTGCTATAATGTTTCAAAATCTCTCCTTTGACCCCAGATCTTGTGAGGAAGATAGAGCACGTTCTGTACAAGGGCCTTTTTAATAAGAAAGGACATTGGTTTCTCAAATTGCAATCACTAAACTTAAGGTGCTTTAATTATATACATAATTAGAAAAATCTCTTTTTAAAAAACATAATAGGTTGTATACTGCGGTTCACACCTGTAATCCCAACACTTTGGGAGGCTGAGGCAGGAGGATTGCTTGAGCCCAGGAGTTCAATACCAGCCTCGGCAACATAGTGAGACCCGTCTCTACAAAAAATTTTATTTTTTTTTTATTTTATTTTATTTTTTGAGACGGAGTCTCGCTCTGCCGCCCAGGCTGGAGTGCAGTGGCCGGATCTCAGCTCACTGCAAGCTCCGCCTCCCGGGTTCACGCCATTCTCCTGCCTCAGCCTCCCGAGTAGCTGGGACTACAGGCGCCCGCCTCGTCGCCCGGCTAGTTTTTTTGTATTTTTTAGTAGAGACGGGGTTTCACCGTATTAGCCAGGATGGTCTCGATCTCCTGACCTCGTGATCCACCCGTCTCGGCCTCCCAAAGTGCTGGGATTACAGGCTTGAGCCACCACGCCCGGCCCTCTACAAAAAATTTTAAAATGAGCCAGGCATGGTGGCATGCGCCTGTAGTCCTAGCTACTTGGGAGACTGAGGAGAGAGGATCTCCTGAGCCCAGGAGTTCAAGGTTACAGTGAGCTATGATTGCACTCCTGAACTCCAGCCTGTGTGACAGAGTGAGATCCACTGTAAAACAAACAAACAAACAAACAAACAAACAAAAAGTATCTTCACAGGAAAATCCCAGAAATCACATAAAACATGTTTCTTGTGTCACAGATGGATCTTTATTTCCCTTAGCAAATCTCCTCAAATGTGACCCTGCTTATCAAGATTGTTCAAATCATATAGCTGTGCTGGGCATACCAAAAAAAAAAAAAAAAAGGCATTTATCTATTTTTACGGTGGGGGCTGAGGACACAGAAGAGGAATCAGACATCGGTAACTTTTCAGCATCCCCAATATATGCATAAATGAGCTACAGTTGAGTTTTTACATTTTTAATGTTCTATCATTTGTAGTAACAAGGTCCATAGCCAGCTTTGTTCTGATGCCACCTGCTGGGCAAGTCTGTAGCACCTTATGCCTCTTTGGAAGTGTCCAGTCCTCCCGAACCCTATACCACAAACTCTTGAGAGTCCAGCCAACACTTTGGGAAATATCACTTCAAAATAATATGAAGCTTCAGTGGACTTCATGAAGCATTTTCAGTATGCCCATTCTTGATACTACAGATATACTCAATAGCAATCAATGGTGAATGTGGGCAAAGGCATAATACTGCATTGTTTGTGAGAAAAAATACTGGAAACATGGACATGTCCATCACTGTTTAAATAAACTAAGATACATCTTCCACTAAGACGTACTATGCAGCCTCTAAAAGTCCTCAGGTTGTTAAAGTAAGTTACATGAAAGAAGTGTAGAAAATATAGTATGCTTCCATTCAGGTTTTAAAAAATAATAAGGGGGAGGCCAGGTGCAGTAGCTCATGCCAGAACTGTGAGAAGCCAAGGTAGGAGGCCAGGAGTTTGAGACCAGTCTAGGCAACACAGTGAGACCCCCCATCTCTACAAAAAATAAAAAAATAAGGGAAAAGATATTGACACATTTTAGAAATACAATTTGGAAAAGAAAACACAACAAACTGCTAAGATATTTGTCTCTGTGGAGGGAGTAGAGGCACTAGGGGAGTTAAGATGGGAAGGTGTTGCTTTTCTTTATGATTCTACAAAATTTATAGGTACTTTTAATTTTAAAAACAGTTAATGAGGCCAGGC
>NW_022325155.1:0-10273 GCF_002776525.5 Piliocolobus tephrosceles | reverse complement strand
GCCTGGCCTCATTAACTGTTTTTAAAATTAAAAGTACCTATAAATTTTGTAGAATCATAAAGAAAAGCAACACCTTCCCATCTTAACTCCCCTAGTGCCTCTACTCCCTCCACAGAGACAAATATCTTAGCAGTTTGTTGTGTTTTCTTTTCCAAATTGTATTTCTAAAATGTGTCAATATCTTTTCCCTTATTTTTTTATTTTTTGTAGAGACGGGGGGGTCTCACTGTGTTGCCTAGACTGGTCTCAAACTCCTGGCCTCCTACCTTGGCTTCTCACAGTTCTGGCATGAGCTACTGCACCTGGCCTCCCCCTTATTATTTTTTAAAACCTGAATGGAAGCATACTATATTTTCTACACTTCTTTCATGTAACTTACTTTAACAACCTGAGGACTTTTAGAGGCTGCATAGTACGTCTTAGTGGAAGATGTATCTTAGTTTATTTAAACAGTGATGGACATGTCCATGTTTCCAGTATTTTTTCTCACAAACAATGCAGTATTATGCCTTTGCCCACATTCACCATTGATTGCTATTGAGTATATCTGTAGTATCAAGAATGGGCATACTGAAAATGCTTCATGAAGTCCACTGAAGCTTCATATTATTTTGAAGTGATATTTCCCAAAGTGTTGGCTGGACTCTCAAGAGTTTGTGGTATAGGGTTCGGGAGGACTGGACACTTCCAAAGAGGCATAAGGTGCTACAGACTTGCCCAGCAGGTGGCATCAGAACAAAGCTGGCTATGGACCTTGTTACTACAAATGATAGAACATTAAAAATGTAAAAACTCAACTGTAGCTCATTTATGCATATATTGGGGATGCTGAAAAGTTACCGATGTCTGATTCCTCTTCTGTGTCCTCAGCCCCCACCGTAAAAATAGATAAATGCCTTTTTTTTTTTTTTTTTGGTATGCCCAGCACAGCTATATGATTTGAACAATCTTGATAAGCAGGGTCACATTTGAGGAGATTTGCTAAGGGAAATAAAGATCCATCTGTGACACAAGAAACATGTTTTATGTGATTTCTGGGATTTTCCTGTGAAGATACTTTTTGTTTGTTTGTTTGTTTGTTTGTTTGTTTTACAGTGGATCTCACTCTGTCACACAGGCTGGAGTTCAGGAGTGCAATCATAGCTCACTGTAACCTTGAACTCCTGGGCTCAGGAGATCCTCTCTCCTCAGTCTCCCAAGTAGCTAGGACTACAGGCGCATGCCACCATGCCTGGCTCATTTTAAAATTTTTTGTAGAGGGCCGGGCGTGGTGGCTCAAGCCTGTAATCCCAGCACTTTGGGAGGCCGAGACGGGTGGATCACGAGGTCAGGAGATCGAGACCATCCTGGCTAATACGGTGAAACCCCGTCTCTACTAAAAAATACAAAAAAACTAGCCGGGCGACGAGGCGGGCGCCTGTAGTCCCAGCTACTCGGGAGGCTGAGGCAGGAGAATGGCGTGAACCCGGGAGGCGGAGCTTGCAGTGAGCTGAGATCCGGCCACTGCACTCCAGCCTGGGCGGCAGAGCGAGACTCCGTCTCAAAAAATAAAATAAAATAAAAAAAAAATAAAATTTTTTGTAGAGACGGGTCTCACTATGTTGCCGAGGCTGGTATTGAACTCCTGGGCTCAAGCAATCCTCCTGCCTCAGCCTCCCAAAGTGTTGGGATTACAGGTGTGAACCGCAGTATACAACCTATTATGTTTTTTAAAAAGAGATTTTTCTAATTATGTATATAATTAAAGCACCTTAAGTTTAGTGATTGCAATTTGAGAAACCAATGTCCTTTCTTATTAAAAAGGCCCTTGTACAGAACGTGCTCTATCTTCCTCACAAGATCTGGGGTCAAAGGAGAGATTTTGAAACATTATAGCAATGGCTTCTAGTTATGGAATAAAGAATGTCATTTGCTCCTCACAGGACCCCTTTCAGGGGGATTTTATATATTGGGAAACAGCCTCATGAGCTTTCTACAAACATCTTTGTCCTTAAGTCTTCCCATTTCAGCAATTGGCTGTACCACTCATCCAGCAGCTTTCAAAGTTAGAAACCTGATAATCTTCCTTTAACATCCATTTCCCTTTCCCTCATTCCCCCATATCCAATTCTGTGTATTGGAGGTTTTCCCACCTCTAAACTTGAGAATCCATTTACTTTTTCTCCATCTCCTTTGCCATCATACTAGTCCAAGTGAAGCGTTTCATCGTCTCGTTTGCGGTATCCTTTAATTTACATTAGATTATCAATTTTTGTCCCCCTCCCAATTCAGTCTCTACTCATGAGCTAACATGAGTTTATTAAGTGTTCATTCTGACCATGCCATTCCTTGCTCAAAATTCTCTAGTGCCTTCCCCATGCCCTTACAATAAAATTCCTCATATGGCCTTTGTGAATCTGCACTCTACCTCTTCTCCTGTTGCAACCAACCCTGTTACCTTTTTCTCTTTTCACACTGGTCTTCATTCTGTGCTGCACACCGGCTGAGTTTCTTCCATCCTCAGGGCCTTTTGCCCAAGTTCTTCCTTTGCCTTAGAATTCTTTCCTGGCCTGCACACCTCTTCATCCCCTTTCCCTAAGCTAATGCCTTACCCTTTAGGTCTCATTTTAAACATCTCTTACCCAGGAAAAATTTCCCTGTCCAAACAAGTCTAGATTGGTTCCCCTTTGTTTGTTCTAACTATTCTATATTTCTCCTTCTTAGCATTTATCACAATTCTTGATATGTTGTCCTTTTCATTTTCTCAGTCTCTATTATTGGAGTAGGTAATACATCCATATAGTACAAAATTCAAAGTGTATTAAAGGTATAGAGTAAAAAGTCTTCTCTTCCCTGTCCCCCTGCTACCCAGTTCTCCTCTTTAGAACCACTTTTAGCATTTTGAATATCCTTCCAGAAATATTTTCTAAGTATACAAGCAATTATGTATATAATATTCCTCTTTATTTTTGCCTTTTATTAATACAGGTACTATATGCATTTTCTGCACTTTGTTAATAATGTATCTTGGCAATTATTCTATATTAATATGTAAATAGTTGCCTCTTTCTTTTTCATGCGCCATATAGTATGGACTTTCATTTAACCTCTCTCTAGGTTGGTTTTAGGCATTGGTTATTACAAATAATGCTGCATTGAATACCTTTGTATGTAAAGTCATTTCCCATGTCTATGCCTATAGAATAAATTACTAGAACTGAAATAATTAGGTTAAAGATTTTGTGCATTTTTAATTTTGATAGTTACTGCCAAACTGCTCTCAATGGAAGTTTTACCAATTCCCACTAGTGAATGCATTTGTCCTCACAATTATGTCAGTGAAATTTTTGTTCTTTGCCGATGCAAGAAATGGAAAGTATCTCTTGGAAACTAATTTGCATGTTTTTTTTCCTTGCACAGTTATATTTTCATATGTTAAAGAGCCATTTGTATTTCTTGGTGAACTGTTCATAAACTTTGCTTACTTATTATCTAATGTCTGACTAATTTGCTACACTCTAAATTCCCAATTCATACTGAAGTCTCGCCCTTGAAATTTAGACGTACAATCTGCCTCTTCAGTGGTTTCCACACCAAAAACTCCACAGTCTCCTGAATTTTATATGGGCCTAAGAGTCTTACTGAAAATTGGAAGTCTTAAGGTGTAGTCCATTTTATGCAGTGTGAGGCCTTTCATGTTCTGAAATGTACCACTCTTGACTGACTTTTTCTTCTTCACCCTGTCCAGCACTGTGCCCTTACTAGCCAGAGAAATGTTCCCCTTTCTCCCAGGAAATGTTCTGACCTTACCCTGGTCCCTCAAGGACTCTCCTTCTCCCCTAAATTAACTTTCAAGGAGTTTCTCCAACCCAAAATGGCACCCTTCCTGAAAAGATTTCTAGTGGATACTGTTTTCTCTACCTCACTACAGATGTATTTTGCTGCTTGGCTCCCCTCTCTCCACTTTGCTATGGCAAACATTTTTTTCCAGAAATATATCAAATAAAATGGACATGTGGCCCCATTTGGTGATTTTTGTTGGGATCCCTGGTATTGATTTCTTCTAGTTTAGATAATTCCACTGTGGCAAGCTTTTATTCCTAACATACAGCTCATGAGGAGAATGTAAGTCACTTGGTGTTATTAATGCTAAAATAGTAAACAAGAACACACAATTTGCTAGATTAGAAGTGGATTTTTTTTTTCCAGGCCAGACACAGTGGCTCATGCCTGTAATCCCAGCAGTTTCAGAGGCTGAGGCAGGCAGATTGCTTTGAGCTCACGAGTTCAAGACCAGCCTGGGCAACACAGCGAAACCCCGTCTGTATGAGGGTAATTTTACAAAAAAATTAGCCAGGTGTGGTGGCACACACCTGTGGTCCCAGCTACTGGGGAGGCTGAAGTGGGAGGATGGCTTGAGCCTGGGAGGCAGAGGTTGCCATGAACCCAGTTTGTGCCATCGCACTCCAGCCTGGGTGGCAGAGTGAGACCCTGTCTCAAAAAAAAGAAAAAAAAAGAAGGAATGAATTAGCATGAATGAGAAAGGCATGATCTGCAGTCAGTCACCCATGGTCAAAGTTAGCAGATACCAACTCATTCTCAGAGTGAAGCAAAATCAGCTCAATGCTTTTGGCAAACTGTGGTTGCCTCCCTGTCGTCATCATCTGGGCTCACGGTGGCTTGCCCTTCTGGCCTTGCCTCTGACCTTGCCACCTCTGGGGAGGCTTCTTTGCAAGCCCAAGCCTGGGCTCCCCCTCTCAGAACCGTGTGCATACTTGTCCTGGAACTGGCTTTTTGCCTGAGCCTCCTGGAGGGCAGGGGCCATCTGGCACAAACCTGCATCGCAGCAGTTGCTAAATTAATGAACAAATACCAAGTCTTTCACAGTGTAACTTGAGAGTGGAGGTAGTGGTAGTGGAAACTCCATCTGGGGGATGAGAGAAGGTGGAGGCTGAGTTTTGGGGGTGGCTTGCAAAAAAAGAGGAGAGACTATTAGCAGCTAAAGGAGTGGCCAGGGTAAACACCAAGCATTTTCTTGACTGGGGAGCTGTGGGTTTGTTTAAAGCTGGGGCTGAGTAAGGGGTGAAAGCAGTGAGCAGGAGAGATGGCTAGTGCTGGACTGGAGTGAAAGGTATCTGTAGAGGCAGGAGACAGGATGGGGAGGGAGAGGAGTTGGCCTAGGACAGGACAGGACAGCACTTATTTGAAGACTAGTGGGCAGGAGGAAAGGAAGGGGAGGGATTGAGAAATGACCTGGAGGTCCTCAGTCAGCTGGGAGAAGACCTGGAAGAGGGGGGATCAGCTGCTGTTGGGATGGAGAGGAGGGCCAGGAGAGGCAATGACTCACATGGAGGGAGGGTCGGGGATGGGGATGGGGACTGGGTGGTGCGGGGGCAGGGATGGGGGCGGGAAAGACATATTCGCAGGGGATCAGAAGGCCCCGTGGCAACTTTGTGTAAAGTCCTGGTTCAGTCAAGGAGAGGAATCCGAGGGGAAATGCTGATTAGACCCATGGCCTACTCTGAGAGAAAGGGGTATTGTGTGGGTGCAGGAGGAAGAGCAGCTGGGAAGTAGGAGTGCCTGGGACTGGATCCAACTGCAAAGGGGGCAGATATGTCCCCAGGATCAGGGTAGGGACCCTCTAGGAAGGGGGTGTTCTGAGAGGGAGGTTGTGGGGAGCACTGTGTAGGGGTCCTTGGAGGTGATTTCTGGGAAGGGGAAGTCTGGGGCAGGGCTGTGAGGAGTCAGGAAAGAAACTGTGAAGTCCATTCCTCACCCACCTCCTGAACCCTGGGGTCTGAGACCCTCAGGAAAGAGGGTTCAGTGGCACAGGAGCGTCCAGGGCAGGAGACAGAAAAGTGGCCACTCAGGTCTTCTTGGAAAGGAACTCTGACCACCAGTGTGAATAGTCTCGCAGAAAGCTAAGCAGACACCCAGCGAAAGCCGGCCCCTCCCACTCTGGGAGAGGGGAGGGGCCAGCGGTTGCATGGGCAGCTTTCCTTGTGATGCCACAGGTCCTCTGGACTCGCTGCTGCCTGGCCACACCTCCTTTCCCTTTCATCTTTCTCATCAACCAATGGGCTTGGGAGCATTGAGGCCATGCCCCTATTCTGTGTTCTAGTGCGGTCCTGGTTACCCCTCCTCTGGCTTAGTCACACAGCTACCTGGTAAGTGACTGGAGGTGTTTAGCAGTTTAGATTGCGCTGATGTGGCCCCAACCCCGCCTCCCTCCCCACTCCACCTTGCAGGAAGAAACTTGACAGAGCAAATTGACTGCAGCCAAGAAAAAGGTAAAAACCACCAGGTTGTAGCCCCCAACCCACCTGCAGACCTCCTCTGACAGCAGGACTACTGCCAGAGTCCGTGCCACTCCTGAGGCACACCGGGTTGGGCCCCCCTGGTGCCTCTGCACTCCCCCCACCAAAATATTGTTAGCCAGCCCTTTCCTCTCAGCAGCCCAGCCCCTATCCTCGACAGTCACCCCAGGGTAACCCTGGGCAGGTGACCCCTGGGGCTTCCTGCTCGAGACTTGGCCCTTACCTCCTGCCCCCACAAGTCTGACCTCCCTGGGCTCTTTGGGCTTGCATCTCCAAGGACTGAGACAACCACTTCTGGTGGTTGCCACTCACCTGGGGATGTGAGTTTTGGCTGGCCAGGTTCCTGGGGACAGGGGCCCCAAGGGGCAGTGGAGGGCAATTGTTAAGATTACTGGGTACTGGTAAAGAATTCTGGGTTTGAATCCTGCCGCTCCGTCTGCTAGGGATATGATTTAGTGCAAGTTACTTGAGCTCTTTGGGCCTCTCTTTTTACATCTGTATAATAAAGATGGTATTGTTTGACTTCCATTTGTAAAGTTTAAATGAAATTTGTTATTGTTGTTTATGTGAATCCCTAGTACATGGCCTGTTGCAAACACACAGGACACCCAGGAATTGATCATTGCTGTTTGATTTTCCTCATCCCCAGTCTCAAAGGGAAGCCAGACCAGTGAGAACAGCCACTTGCCATCAAGTTGTCCCTTTAGGAGTCACTGAAAGGGCCCCAGCGTGTGGTGAGGAGAGCCCCAGGCACTAGGAGTAAGAGAAGATCTTACTTGCCATCAGCTTGCTGGGTGACCACAGAAAAATCACTCTTTCCCCTGGGTCTCAGTTTTCTCCTCTGTAACATACTGGATACTGGATAAGATCCGTGTCTTTCAAACTTGTTTTTCCGCTGGAGTCCCCTTAGTTCAAGTGAACCCTTACTCAGAAGTCTGTTTTTTTTTTTAATGGAGGTGGAGGTCTGCAACTCTACCAGATTCATCGCCCATGTCCTGGGTCTGAGGAAAGGGGTCCAGTGAGCGTATTAAGAGCTGCATTGGTCAGGTGACTCCACTCTGTGACTGCATTGGTCAGGTGACTCCACTCTGGGATATATCTATTTGTTCCTGCCCCTGGCAAGGCAGCAGGTGGCCATTTGGAAGAATGGCACAGGCCGTGGTTTTAATCTCCTCTGCTTTTTTTAAGCATTTCATTTCCCTGAACCCACATCTTCCTCCTATACTGACTTTCTTGCTTCTCTCTAAGCCACTTCTGTCTTTCTTCCCCTGCCCTTGTTTTTCTCTTGTCACCTCCTGTAGATTCAGGACATTCTGAAGGTGCTGGTGTCCAACCTTCACGATTCCAATGGGGTAGTGCTCCCCCATTGGGCAAGTGGAAGGTGAGGCAGTGTCCAGACCCCTCTCTGGCTTGCTGTCTGCAGCCGTGCATGTTTCTGAGACTTCTCTGGTTTGGGGGATGCTTTGCCTCTGGCTTATTTTATGTTGCTGCCATTAACCTTCAGTCTGTTTATGTCTGCTTCTTCACTTGCTTGATTGATTGGGTTTTTTCCTTCCCAACATCTTTTATCGTCTTGGAAATGGTGAGTCATACCTTAATATTTCAAAGTAATTTGGGAATAATGTACAGAGCAGGCATGTGGGATTTGGGGCTTTTTTTTGTTTTGTTTTTGAGACAGAGTCTCACTCTGTCACCCAGACTGGAGTGCAGTGGTGTGGTGCAATCCTGGCTCAATGCAACCTCTGCCTCCCGGGTTCAAGCGATTCTCTTGCGTTAGCCTCCTGAGTAGCTGGGATTACAGGCACTTGCCACCACGCCCAACTAATCTTTGTATTTTTAGTAGAGATGTGGTTTCACCATGTTGGACAGACTGGTCTTGAACTCCTGATCTCAAGTGATCCACCCACCTCAGCCTCCCAAAGTGCTGGGATTACATGCGTGAGCCACCGTGCATGGTCTCTTGCTGTTTTTATACTTTCTCTATATCCATATAGAGATGTTTCCCATGTAAGTTTTTGTTTCTTTGAATTTCTCATTTTTATTACCCCTGCATCATCTGCTACCCTGAAGGATCTGGAGGTAAGAGGCCCTGGGCCAGGGTGCAGTGACCCTGCAGGCCAGCCCTCCAACCTCCTCTCACAGCAGGAGCTGGGTGCCCCTCTGCCAGCTGAGACAGTCCACACACACCCCAGTCCTAATGATTGTTCTCCCTACCTCTCCCCGCAGTCCTCCTCCAACTCCTCCTCTCTGCGTGCGCCTCAGAGCCGGTACCAAGAACTGGAAGTAGCCCTGGACTCAAGCTCCACAACAATCAATCAACTCAATGAAAACATAGAATCACTGGTAAGAGTCCAGTGGGGTCTCCTGATTCCACGCTGCCAATCTTGGACCTTAGTTTCCCCTTGGGGCTCTGAAGAAAGGGGCTGAGGGACCCTGGTGCCAAGGGCAAATGGGGAGCTGGGGCACCCAGGCCTCACGTGGAGGGACCCCAGAGCAAGGAGCATGCAACATGGCTCTTCCGTCACTCCCCTCTTTGCCGACTCTCTCTTCTTCAGACATCCCTGCTCCAGTCCTTGCCACACACACCCTGGGGTTGTCACCTCTTAGGGAAGCACTAGTCTGACTGGTTGTCAGGGGCCCTGTATTTCTGCCCTGACTCAGTCTCTAATTTGCCCTTGAGTCTGGACAAGCCACCTCTCCTCCTTGGGCTCATGTTTCCAGAGGAGGTAGAGTATCAAAGGTCTCTGTTAGCTCTGAGAGTCCGAGATTTGGGACCCTAGAATGGAAACCTCAGGGCTAAGGGCTCCCGTCTGTCCTTTTCTGGCCTGTATCTCTGCTGTGAAGACCCGTACCTGGCCTGTATGTGCTCAGTAAATGTTTGTTGAATGAACGCACCTTTCTAAATCACAAGCTGGCAGAAGGGTGGGCCTTTCTCAGAGTCCGTCTCTGGAGGTTTATGTTACTGTCCTTTCGAGAGAATCGAGATTCAGATTTTGAGTTCTGTGGCTATTGGCGAAAACCAACAAAGACCCAAATCCTCTGTCTTTGGGAGCTTGAGGAGAGTTGACCAGTTTGTGTTGCCACTGGGCCTGAGAACTTTGCCTTTAAAATCCATTCCTGGTCCCTGCCTACAACTTCCTGGTCTGGGGAATAGAGTTGAGGGGGCCCCCCTCAGTCACCTGAATTTGACTCTCCCCACAGAAACAACAGAAGAAACAATTGGAACATCAGCTGGAAGAAGTAACATGTTTTTTTGTTTTTTTGCTCACGATATAAATGCTGGGTTTGGGGGGAACTCATGACTGCTGCATTTGGGAGGCACTCAAATGTAGAGGTGCCAGTATCATGTCGCCCACTCCCAGCCTGGGGAAGAAGGCTCACCCCTCAGATTCTACCCCATCCTTCCAGGTTATCCCCTGGTAACCTGGTCCCATGGGTGGGCCTGTCCTGGGGCATTGGTGGCATGCTGGGGGCATCTCTCTTGCTGTGCCATCTCTGCCTCCCCCAGGTAAGAGCTCTGTCTTCCTCTTCCTACAGGGAAAGAAAGCAAACTATGGAATTACACACAGCACAAACGGAGCAGTTAGAGGTGAGTGGAGGGTGGGGAGTTTTCTCCTGTCCTCCCAAGAATGTTTCTTTCCTTGTCTTTCAGCGCTTTCTTGGCTTTTCTCCCAAAGGTTCAATTCCAGACAATCAACATCCTCATGTTGGAAAAGGCAGACTTGAAGACCACAGTTTACCATACTGAACGTGCCGCCACTCCCTTTGAGGGTGGGAATCTGGCACCCTGTTATCCTTCAACCTAGCACTTTGACAGGTCTTTAGGGGGAGTCCTTTGGGCCCCATCTCAACCTCTTTTATTAGAAGAGAATCCAAGGATCTGGCCAGCCACCTGCAATATTCCTTGCAGCGTATTGGAGAGTTGGAGCGGGCTCCCTCTGCTGTCTCCATGTAGCAGCAGGAAGAGGACAGGGTGA
>NW_022325154.1:0-1753 GCF_002776525.5 Piliocolobus tephrosceles | reverse complement strand
ACTGAAGCTTGTGCATTTGTCACGTATTTCTCGTGTCATGGTTTTCATCTCTGTCATTTCGTTTATGACCTTCTCTGCATTAATTAGTCTAGCTGTCAATTCTTCCACTCTTTTTTCAAGATTTTTAGTTTCTTTGCGCTGGGTACGTAATTCCTCCTTTAGCTCTGAGAGGTTTGATGGACTGAAGCCTTCTTCTCTCATCTCATCAAAATCATTCTCTGACCAGCTTTGATCCGTTGCTGGCGATGGGCTGTGCTCCTCTGCAGGAGGAGATGCGCTCTTATTTTTTGAATTTCCAGCTTTTCTGCCCTGCTTTTTCCCCATCTGTGTGGTTTTATCTGTCACTGGTCTTTGATGATGGTGACGTACTGATGGGGTTTTGATTTAGGTGTCCTTCCTGTTTGATAGGTTTCCTTCTGACTGTCAGGACCCTCAGCTATAGGTCTGTTGGAGATTGCTTGAGGTCCACTCCAGACCCTGTTTGCCTGGGTATCAGCAGCAGAGTCAGTGACTCACTTGAGCAGGCAGACTGCCCCTTCTCAGATCTCAACCTCCGTGTTGGGAGATCCCCTGCTCTCTTCAAAGCTGTCAGACAGAGTCGTTCGCGTTTCACAGGCTTCTACTCCTTTAGCTGAGCCCTGTCCCCAGAGGCGCAGTCTACAGAGACAGGCAGGTTTCCTTGAGCTGCTGTGAGCTCCACCCAGTTCCAGCTTCCCAGCGGCTTTAGTTACCTACTTAAGCCTCAGCGATGGCGGGCGCCCCTCCCCCAGCCTCGCTGCTGCCTTGCGGTTAGATTGCCGCAGACTGCTGTGTTAGCAAGGAGAGAGGCTCCGCGGGCGTGGGACCCTCCCGGCCAGGTGTGGGATACAATCTCCGGTGTGCCGGTGTTACAGCGCAGTATTGGGGTGGGAGTTACCCGATTTTCCAGGTGTTGTGTGTCTCAGTTCCCCTGGCTAGGAAAAGGGACTCCCTTCCCCCTCGCGCTTCCCAGGTGAGGCGATGCCTCGCCCTGCTTCAGCTCTCGCTGGTCGGGCTGCAGCAGCTGACCAGCACCGATTGTCCGGCACTCCCGAGTGAGATGACCCCAGTACCTCAGTTGAAAATGCAGAAATCGCCGGTCTTCTGTGTCGCTCGCGCTGGGAGTTGGAGACTGAAGCTGCTCCTATTCGGCCATCTTGCTCCGCCCTCCTTTACAAATTCCCCCAACTCCGATATGTCTTTATAAGCAGCATGAGAACGGACTAATACACTCCTCTAGAAGCTCGGGCCGCCGCCTCCCAGTGCTAGCTCCTCGCCGCGGCGCCTGGGCCAACTTTTAAGTTTATTTAAATGAAAAACGATTCATGAATCAGGCAGCACTCAGAATCAGAAGCAGGTGAGAGAGCTCTTCCCAGCAGTTTGTAAGTAATGAGCTTTTATAGGCTGAATATGGAAGCAAAGTAGAGAAATCACGTGACTGGCTACCCTTATGTATGTATTTGCCTAATTTGGTCATGGTGTGAAGAACTGCCATGCTTGGTGCTATGGAACAGGTCTACTGTCAAGAAGTTTACAGTTTAGTTGGAAAAAATTGGACACATGGATGTTAAAGAACTGTAAAAGAGATATCATTAAAATTGAACTCAGCAGTTTTATAAGATGGATTCCTCAGAACCTTGGCTACTAGCAAAAGTATCACTATATCCCTAAATAAATTAAGCTCAAGGTAGTTGCTTTTCACTTGGCCTCTATTTTTAAGCATGTGAAAGAAAGG
>NW_022325153.1:0-10239 GCF_002776525.5 Piliocolobus tephrosceles | reverse complement strand
TCACCCTGTCCTCTTCCTGCTGCTACATGGAGACAGCAGAGGGAGCCTGCTCCAACTCTCCAATACGCTGCAAGGAATATTGCAGGTGGCTGGCCAGATCCTTGGATTCTCTTCTAATAAAAGAGGTTGAGATGGGGCCCAAAGGACTCCCCCTAAAGACCTGTCAAAGTGCTAGGTTGAAGGATAACAGGGTGCCAGATTCCCACCCTCAAAGGGAGTGGCGGCACGTTCAGTATGGTAAACTGTGGTCTTCAAGTCTGCCTTTTCCAACATGAGGATGTTGATTGTCTGGAATTGAACCTTTGGGAGAAAAGCCAAGAAAGCGCTGAAAGACAAGGAAAGAAACATTCTTGGGAGGACAGGAGAAAACTCCCCACCCTCCACTCACCTCTAACTGCTCCGTTTGTGCTGTGTGTAATTCCATAGTTTGCTTTCTTTCCCTGTAGGAAGAGGAAGACAGAGCTCTTACCTGGGGGAGGCAGAGATGGCACAGCAAGAGAGATGCCCCCAGCATGCCACCAATGCCCCAGGACAGGCCCACCCATGGGACCAGGTTACCAGGGGATAACCTGGAAGGATGGGGTAGAATCTGAGGGGTGAGCCTTCTTCCCCAGGCTGGGAGTGGGCGACATGATACTGGCACCTCTACATTTGAGTGCCTCCCAAATGCAGCAGTCATGAGTTCCCCCCAAACCCAGCATTTATATCGTGAGCAAAAAAACAAAAAAACATGTTACTTCTTCCAGCTGATGTTCCAATTGTTTCTTCTGTTGTTTCTGTGGGGAGAGTCAAATTCAGGTGACTGAGGGGGGCCCCCTCAACTCTATTCCGCAGACCAGGAAGTTGTAGGCAGGGACCAGGAATGGATTTTAAAGGCAAAGTTCTCAGGCCCAGTGGCAACACAAACTGGTCAACTCTCCTCAAGCTCCCAAAGACAGAGGATTTGGGTCTTTGTTGGTTTTCGCCAATAGCCACAGAACTCAAAATCTGAATCTCGATTCTCTCGAAAGGACAGTAACATAAACCTCCAGAGACGGACTCTGAGAAAGGCCCACCCTTCTGCCAGCTTGTGATTTAGAAAGGTGCGTTCATTCAACAAACATTTACTGAGCACATACAGGCCAGGTACGGGTCTTCACAGCAGAGATACAGGCCAGAAAAGGACAGACGGGAGCCCTTAGCCCTGAGGTTTCCATTCTAGGGTCCCAAATCTCGGACTCTCAGAGCTAACAGAGACCTTTGATACTCTACCTCCTCTGGAAACATGAGCCCAAGGAGGAGAGGTGGCTTGTCCAGACTCAAGGGCAAATTAGAGACTGAGTCAGGGCAGAAATACAGGGCCCCTGACAACCAGTCAGACTAGTGCTTCCCTAAGAGGTGACAACCCCAGGGTGTGTGTGGCAAGGACTGGAGCAGGGATGTCTGAAGAAGAGAGAGTCAGCAAAGAGGGGAGTGACGGAAGAGCCATGTTGCATGCTCCTTGCTCTGGGGTCCCTCCACGTGAGGCCTGGATGCCCCAGCTCCCCATTTGCCCTTGGCACCAGGGTCCCTCAGCCCCTTTCTTCAGAGCCCCAAGGGGAAACTAAGGTCCAAGATTGGCAGCGTGGAATCAGGAGACCCCACTGGACTCTTACCAGTGATTCTATGTTTTCATTGAGTTGATTGATTGTTGTGGAGCTTGAGTCCAGGGCTACTTCCAGTTCTTGGTACCGGCTCTGAGGCGCACGCAGAGAGGAGGAGTTGGAGGAGGACTGCGGGGAGAGGTAGGGAGAACAATCATTAGGACTGGGGTGTGTGTGGACTGTCTCAGCTGGCAGAGGGGCACCCAGCTCCTGCTGTGAGAGGAGGTTGGAGGGCTGGCCTGCAGGGTCACTGCACCCTGGCCCAGAGCCTCTTACCTCCAGATCCTTCAGGGTAGCAGATGATGCAGGGGTAATAAAAATGAGAAATTCAAAGAAACAAAAACTTACATGGGAAACATCTCTATATGGATATAGAGAAAGTATAAAAACAGCAAGAGACCATGCACGGTGGCTCACGCATGTAATCCCAGCACTTTGGGAGGCTGAGGTGGGTGGATCACTTGAGATCAGGAGTTCAAGACCAGTCTGTCCAACATGGTGAAACCACATCTCTACTAAAAATACAAAGATTAGTTGGGCGTGGTGGCAAGTGCCTGTAATCCCAGCTACTCAGGAGGCTAACGCAAGAGAATCGCTTGAACCCGGGAGGCAGAGGTTGCATTGAGCCAGGATTGCACCACACCACTGCACTCCAGTCTGGGTGACAGAGTGAGACTCTGTCTCAAAAACAAAACAAAAAAAAGCCCCAAATCCCACATGCCTGCTCTGTACATTATTCCCAAATTACTTTGAAATATTAAGGTATGACTCACCATTTCCAAGACGATAAAAGATGTTGGGAAGGAAAAAACCCAATCAATCAAGCAAGTGAAGAAGCAGACATAAACAGACTGAAGGTTAATGGCAGCAACATAAAATAAGCCAGAGGCAAAGCATCCCCCAAACCAGAGAAGTCTCAGAAACATGCACGGCTGCAGACAGCAAGCCAGAGAGGGGTCTGGACACTGCCTCACCTTCCACTTGCCCAATGGGGGAGCACTACCCCATTGGAATCGTGAAGGTTGGACACCAGCACCTTCAGAATGTCCTGAATCTACAGGAGGTGACAAGAGAAAAACAAGGGCAGGGGAAGAAAGACAGAAGTGGCTTAGAGAGAAGCAAGAAAGTCAGGATAGGAGGAAGATGTGGGTTCAGGGAAATGAAATGCTGAAAAAGAGCAGAGGAGATTAAAACCACAGCCTGTGCCATTCTTCCAAATGGCCACCTGCTGCCTTGCCAGGGGTAGGAACAAATAGATATATCCCAGAGTGGAGTCACCTGACCAATGCAGCTCTTAATATGCTCACTGGACCCCTTTCCTCAGACCCAGGACATGGGCGATGAATCTGGTAGAGTTGCAGACCTCCACCTCCATTAAAAAAAAAAACAGACTTCTGAGTAAGGGTTCACTTGAACTAAGGGGACTCCAGCGGAAAAACAAGTTTGAAAGACACGGATCTTATCCAGTATCATGTTATAAAGGAGAAAACTGAGACCCAGGGGAAATAGTGATTTTTCTGTGGTCACCCAGCAAGCTGATGGCAAGTAAGATCTTCTCTTACTCCTAGTGCCTGGGGCTCTCCTCACCACACGCTGGGGCCCTTTCAGTGACTACTAAAGGGACAACTTGATGGCAAGTGGCTGTTCTCACTGGTCTGGCTTCCCTTTGAGACTGGGGATGAGGAAATTCAAACAGCAATGATCAATTCCTGGGTGTCCTGTGTGTTTGCAACAGGCCATGTACTAGGGATTCACATAAAACAACAATAACAAATTTCATTTAAACTTTACAAATGGAAGTCAAACAATACCATCTTTATTATACAGATGTGAAAAGAGAGGCCCAAAGAGCTCAAGTAACTTGCACTAAATCATATCCCTAGCAGACGGAGCGGCAGGATTCAAACCCAGAATTCTTTACCAGTACCCAGTAATCTTAACAATTGCCCTCTACTGCCCCTTGGGGCCCCTGTCCCCAGGAACCTGGCCAGCCAAAACTCACATCCCCAGGTGAGTGGCAACCACCAGAAGTGGTTGTCTCAGTCCTTGGAGATGCAAGCCCAAAGAGCCCAGGGAGGTCAGACTTGTGGGGGCAGGAGGTAAGGGCCAAGTCTCGAGCAGGAAGCCCCAGGGGTCACCTGCCCAGGGTTACCCTGGGGTGACTGTCGAGGATAGGGGCTGGGCTGCTGAGAGGAAAGGGCTGGCTAACAATATTTTGGTGGGGGGAGTGCAGAGGCACCAGGGGGGCCCAACCCGGTGTGCCTCAGGAGTGGCACGGACTCTGGCAGTAGTCCTGCTGTCAGAGGAGGTCTGCAGGTGGGTTGGGGGCTACAACCTGGTGGTTTTTACCTTTTTCTTGGCTGCAGTCAATTTGCTCTGTCAAGTTTCTTCCTGCAAGGTGGAGTGGGGAGGGAGGCGGGGTTGGGGCCACATCAGCGCAATCTAAACTGCTAAACACCTCCAGTCACTTACCAGGTAGCTGTGTGACTAAGCCAGAGGAGGGGTAACCAGGACCGCACTAGAACACAGAATAGGGGCATGGCCTCAATGCTCCCAAGCCCATTGGTTGATGAGAAAGATGAAAGGGAAAGGAGGTGTGGCCAGGCAGCAGCGAGTCCAGAGGACCTGTGGCATCACAAGGAAAGCTGCCCATGCAACCGCTGGCCCCTCCCCTCTCCCAGAGTGGGAGGGGCCGGCTTTCGCTGGGTGTCTGCTTAGCTTTCTGCGAGACTATTCACACTGGTGGTCAGAGTTCCTTTCCAAGAAGACCTGAGTGGCCACTTTTCTGTCTCCTGCCCTGGACGCTCCTGTGCCACTGAACCCTCTTTCCTGAGGGTCTCAGACCCCAGGGTTCAGGAGGTGGGTGAGGAATGGACTTCACAGTTTCTTTCCTGACTCCTCACAGCCCTGCCCCAGACTTCCCCTTCCCAGAAATCACCTCCAAGGACCCCTACACAGTGCTCCCCACAACCTCCCTCTCAGAACACCCCCTTCCTAGAGGGTCCCTACCCTGATCCTGGGGACATATCTGCCCCCTTTGCAGTTGGATCCAGTCCCAGGCACTCCTACTTCCCAGCTGCTCTTCCTCCTGCACCCACACAATACCCCTTTCTCTCAGAGTAGGCCATGGGTCTAATCAGCATTTCCCCTCGGATTCCTCTCCTTGACTGAACCAGGACTTTACACAAAGTTGCCACGGGGCCTTCTGATCCCCTGCCAATATGTCTTTCCCGCCCCCATCCCTGCCCCCGCACCACCCAGTCCCCATCCCCATCCCCGACCCTCCCTCCATGTGAGTCATTGCCTCTCCTGGCCCTCCTCTCCATCCCAACAGCAGCTGATCCCCCCTCTTCCAGGTCTTCTCCCAGCTGACTGAGGACCTCCAGGTCATTTCTCAATCCCTCCCCTTCCTTTCCTCCTGCCCACTAGTCTTCAAATAAGTGCTGTCCTGTCCTGTCCTAGGCCAACTCCTCTCCCTCCCCATCCTGTCTCCTGCCTCTACAGATACCTTTCACTCCAGTCCAGCACTAGCCATCTCTCCTGCTCACTGCTTTCACCCCTTACTCAGCCCCAGCTTTAAACAAACCCACAGCTCCCCAGTCAAGAAAATGCTTGGTGTTTACCCTGGCCACTCCTTTAGCTGCTAATAGTCTCTCCTCTTTTTTTGCAAGCCACCCCCAAAACTCAGCCTCCACCTTCTCTCATCCCCCAGATGGAGTTTCCACTACCACTACCTCCACTCTCAAGTTACATTGTGAAAGACTTGGTATTTGTTCATTAATTTAGCAACTGCTGCGATGCAGGTTTGTGCCAGATGGCCCCTGCCCTCCAGGAGGCTCAGGCAAAAAGCCAGTTCCAGAACAAGTATGCACATGGTTCTGAGAGGGGGGGCCCAGGCTTGGGCTTGCAACGAAGCCTCATCAGAGATGGTAAGGTCAGAGGCAAGGCCAGAAGGGCAAGCCACTGTGAGCCCAGATGATGACGACAGGGAGGCAACCACAGTTTGCCAAAAGCATTGGGCTGATTTTGCTTCACTCTGAGAATGAGTTGGTATCTGCTAACTTTGACCATGGGTGACTGACTGCAGATCATGCCTTTCTCATTCATGCTAATTCATTCCTTCTTTTTTTTTCTTTTTTTTGAGACAGGGTCTCACTCTGCCACCCAGGCTGGAGTGCGATGGCACAAACTGGGTTCATGGCAACCTCTGCCTCCCAGGCTCAAGCCATCCTCCCACTTCAGCCTCCCCAGTAGCTGGGACCACAGGTGTGTGCCACCACACCTGGCTAATTTTTTTGTAAAATTACCCTCATACAGACGGGGTTTCGCTGTGTTGCCCAGGCTGGTCTTGAACTCGTGAGCTCAAAGCAATCTGCCTGCCTCAGCCTCTGAAACTGCTGGGATTACAGGCATGAGCCACTGTGTCTGGCCTGGAAAAAAAAAATCCACTTCTAATCTAGCAAATTGTGTGTTCTTGTTTACTATTTTAGCATTAATAACACCAAGTGACTTACATTCTCCTCATGAGCTGTATGCTAGGAATAAAAGCTTGCCACAGTGGAATTATCTAAACTAGAAGAAATCAATACCAGGGATCCCAACAAAAATCACCAAATGGGGCCACATGTCCATTTTATTTGATATATTTCTGGAAAAAAATGTTTGCCATAGCAAAGTGGAGAGAGGGGAGCCAAGCAGCAAAATACATCTGTAGTGAGGTAGAGAAAACAGTATCCACTAGAAATCTTTTCAGGAAGGGTGCCATTTTGGGTTGGAGAAACTCCTTGAAAGTTAATTTAGGGGAGAAGGAGAGTCCTTGAGGGACCAGGGTAAGGTCAGAACATTTCCTGGGAGAAAGGGGAACATTTCTCTGGCTAGTAAGGGCACAGTGCTGGACAGGGTGAAGAAGAAAAAGTCAGTCAAGAGTGGTACATTTCAGAACATGAAAGGCCTCACACTGCATAAAATGGACGACACCTTAAGACTTCCAATTTTCAGTAAGACTCTTAGGCCCATATAAAATTCAGGAGACTGTGGAGTTTTTGGTGTGGAAACCACTGAAGAGGCAGATTGTACGTCTAAATTTCAAGGGCGAGACTTCAGTATGAATTGGGAATTTAGAGTGTAGCAAATTAGTCAGACATTAGATAATAAGTAAGCAAAGTTTATGAACAGTTCACCAAGAAATACAAATGGCTCTTTAACACATGAAAATATAACTGTGCAAGGAAAAAAAACATGCAAATTAGTTTCCAAGAGATACTTTCTATTTCTTGCATTGGCAAAGAACAAAAATTTCACTGACATAATTGTGAGGACAAATGCATTCACTAGTGGGAACTGGTAAAACTTCCATTGAGAGCAGTTTGGCAGTAACTATCAAAATTAAAAATGCACAAAATCTTTAACCTAATTATTTCAATTCTAGTAATTTATTCTATAGGCGTAGACATGGGAAATGACTTTACATACAAAGGTATTCAATGCAGCATTATTTGTAATAACCAATGCCTAAAACCAACCTAGAGAGAGGTTAAATGAAAGTCCATACTATATGGCGCATGAAAAAGAAAGAGGCAACTATTTACATATTAATATAGAATAATTGCCAAGATACATTATTAACAAAGTGCAGAAAATGCATATAGTACCTGTATTAATAAAAGGCAAAAATAAAGAGGAATATTATATACATAATTGCTTGTATACTTAGAAAATATTTCTGGAAGGATATTCAAAATGCTAAAAGTGGTTCTAAAGAGGAGAACTGGGTAGCAGGGGGACAGGGAAGAGAAGACTTTTTACTCTATACCTTTAATACACTTTGAATTTTGTACTATATGGATGTATTACCTACTCCAATAATAGAGACTGAGAAAATGAAAAGGACAACATATCAAGAATTGTGATAAATGCTAAGAAGGAGAAATATAGAATAGTTAGAACAAACAAAGGGGAACCAATCTAGACTTGTTTGGACAGGGAAATTTTTCCTGGGTAAGAGATGTTTAAAATGAGACCTAAAGGGTAAGGCATTAGCTTAGGGAAAGGGGATGAAGAGGTGTGCAGGCCAGGAAAGAATTCTAAGGCAAAGGAAGAACTTGGGCAAAAGGCCCTGAGGATGGAAGAAACTCAGCCGGTGTGCAGCACAGAATGAAGACCAGTGTGAAAAGAGAAAAAGGTAACAGGGTTGGTTGCAACAGGAGAAGAGGTAGAGTGCAGATTCACAAAGGCCATATGAGGAATTTTATTGTAAGGGCATGGGGAAGGCACTAGAGAATTTTGAGCAAGGAATGGCATGGTCAGAATGAACACTTAATAAACTCATGTTAGCTCATGAGTAGAGACTGAATTGGGAGGGGGACAAAAATTGATAATCTAATGTAAATTAAAGGATACCGCAAACGAGACGATGAAACGCTTCACTTGGACTAGTATGATGGCAAAGGAGATGGAGAAAAAGTAAATGGATTCTCAAGTTTAGAGGTGGGAAAACCTCCAATACACAGAATTGGATATGGGGGAATGAGGGAAAGGGAAATGGATGTTAAAGGAAGATTATCAGGTTTCTAACTTTGAAAGCTGCTGGATGAGTGGTACAGCCAATTGCTGAAATGGGAACACTTAAGGACAAAGATGTTTGTAGAAAGCTCATGAGGCTGTTTCCCAATATATAAAATCCCCCTGAAAGGGGTCCTGTGAGGAGCAAATGACATTCTTTATTCCATAACTAGAAGCCATTGCTATAATGTTTCAAAATCTCTCCTTTGACCCCAGATCTTGTGAGAAAGATAGAGCACGTTCTGTACAAGGGCCTTTTAAATAAGGATGGACATTGGTTTCTCAAATTGCAATCACTAAACTTAAGGTGCTTTAATTATATACATAATTAGAAAAATCTCTTTTTAAAAAACATAATAGGTTGTATACTGCGGTTCACACCTGTAATCCCAACACTTTGGGAGGCTGAGGCAGGAGGATTGCTTGAGCCCAGGAGTTCAATACCAGCCTCGGCAACATAGTGAGACCCGTCTCTACAAAAAATTTTATTTTTTTTTTATTTTATTTTATTTTTTGAGACGGAGTCTCGCTCTGCCGCCCAGGCTGGAGTGCAGTGGCCGGATCTCAGCTCACTGCAAGCTCCGCCTCCCGGGTTCACGCCATTCTCCTGCCTCAGCCTCCCGAGTAGCTGGGACTACAGGCGCCCGCCTCGTCGCCCGGCTAGTTTTTTTGTATTTTTTAGTAGAGACGGGGTTTCACCGTATTAGCCAGGATGGTCTCGATCTCCTGACCTCGTGATCCACCCGTCTCGGCCTCCCAAAGTGCTGGGATTACAGGCTTGAGCCACCACGCCCGGCCCTCTACAAAAAATTTTAAAATGAGCCAGGCATGGTGGCATGCGCCTGTAGTCCTAGCTACTTGGGAGACTGAGGAGAGAGGATCTCCTGAGCCCAGGAGTTCAAGGTTACAGTGAGCTATGATTGCACTCCTGAACTCCAGCCTGTGTGACAGAGTGAGATCCACTGTAAAACAAACAAACAAACAAACAAACAAACAAAAAGTATCTTCACAGGAAAATCCCAGAAATCACATAAAACATGTTTCTTGTGTCACAGATGGATCTTTATTTCCCTTAGCAAATCTCCTCAAATGTGACCCTGCTTATCAAGATTGTTCAAATCATATAGCTGTGCTGGGCATACCAAAAAAAAAAAAAAAAAGGCATTTATCTATTTTTACGGTGGGGGCTGAGGACACAGAAGAGGAATCAGACATCGGTAACTTTTCAGCATCCCCAATATATGCATAAATGAGCTACAGTTGAGTTTTTACATTTTTAATGTTCTATCATTTGTAGTAACAAGGTCCATAGCCAGCTTTGTTCTGATGCCACCTGCTGGGCAAGTCTGTAGCACCTTATGCCTCTTTGGAAGTGTCCAGTCCTCCCGAACCCTATACCACAAACTCTTGAGAGTCCAGCCAACACTTTGGGAAATATCACTTCAAAATAATATGAAGCTTCAGTGGACTTCATGAAGCATTTTCAGTATGCCCATTCTTGATACTACAGATATACTCAATAGCAATCAATGGTGAATGTGGGCAAAGGCATAATACTGCATTGTTTGTGAGAAAAAATACTGGAAACATGGACATGTCCATCACTGTTTAAATAAACTAAGATACATCTTCCACTAAGACGTACTATGCAGCCTCTAAAAGTCCTCAGGTTGTTAAAGTAAGTTACATGAAAGAAGTGTAGAAAATATAGTATGCTTCCATTCAGGTTTTAAAAAATAATAAGGGGGAGGCCAGGTGCAGTAGCTCATGCCAGAACTGTGAGAAGCCAAGGTAGGAGGCCAGGAGTTTGAGACCAGTCTAGGCAACACAGTGAGACCCCCCATCTCTACAAAAAATAAAAAAATAAGGGAAAAGATATTGACACATTTTAGAAATACAATTTGGAAAAGAAAACACAACAAACTGCTAAGATATTTGTCTCTGTGGAGGGAGTAGAGGCACTAGGGGAGTTAAGATGGGAAGGTGTTGCTTTTCTTTATGATTCTACAAAATTTATAGGTACTTTTAATTTTAAAAACAGTTAATGAGGCCAGGC
>NW_022325152.1:0-10240 GCF_002776525.5 Piliocolobus tephrosceles | reverse complement strand
GCCTGGCCTCATTAACTGTTTTTAAAATTAAAAGTACCTATAAATTTTGTAGAATCATAAAGAAAAGCAACACCTTCCCATCTTAACTCCCCTAGTGCCTCTACTCCCTCCACAGAGACAAATATCTTAGCAGTTTGTTGTGTTTTCTTTTCCAAATTGTATTTCTAAAATGTGTCAATATCTTTTCCCTTATTTTTTTATTTTTTGTAGAGACGGGGGGGTCTCACTGTGTTGCCTAGACTGGTCTCAAACTCCTGGCCTCCTACCTTGGCTTCTCACAGTTCTGGCATGAGCTACTGCACCTGGCCTCCCCCTTATTATTTTTTAAAACCTGAATGGAAGCATACTATATTTTCTACACTTCTTTCATGTAACTTACTTTAACAACCTGAGGACTTTTAGAGGCTGCATAGTACGTCTTAGTGGAAGATGTATCTTAGTTTATTTAAACAGTGATGGACATGTCCATGTTTCCAGTATTTTTTCTCACAAACAATGCAGTATTATGCCTTTGCCCACATTCACCATTGATTGCTATTGAGTATATCTGTAGTATCAAGAATGGGCATACTGAAAATGCTTCATGAAGTCCACTGAAGCTTCATATTATTTTGAAGTGATATTTCCCAAAGTGTTGGCTGGACTCTCAAGAGTTTGTGGTATAGGGTTCGGGAGGACTGGACACTTCCAAAGAGGCATAAGGTGCTACAGACTTGCCCAGCAGGTGGCATCAGAACAAAGCTGGCTATGGACCTTGTTACTACAAATGATAGAACATTAAAAATGTAAAAACTCAACTGTAGCTCATTTATGCATATATTGGGGATGCTGAAAAGTTACCGATGTCTGATTCCTCTTCTGTGTCCTCAGCCCCCACCGTAAAAATAGATAAATGCCTTTTTTTTTTTTTTTTTGGTATGCCCAGCACAGCTATATGATTTGAACAATCTTGATAAGCAGGGTCACATTTGAGGAGATTTGCTAAGGGAAATAAAGATCCATCTGTGACACAAGAAACATGTTTTATGTGATTTCTGGGATTTTCCTGTGAAGATACTTTTTGTTTGTTTGTTTGTTTGTTTGTTTGTTTTACAGTGGATCTCACTCTGTCACACAGGCTGGAGTTCAGGAGTGCAATCATAGCTCACTGTAACCTTGAACTCCTGGGCTCAGGAGATCCTCTCTCCTCAGTCTCCCAAGTAGCTAGGACTACAGGCGCATGCCACCATGCCTGGCTCATTTTAAAATTTTTTGTAGAGGGCCGGGCGTGGTGGCTCAAGCCTGTAATCCCAGCACTTTGGGAGGCCGAGACGGGTGGATCACGAGGTCAGGAGATCGAGACCATCCTGGCTAATACGGTGAAACCCCGTCTCTACTAAAAAATACAAAAAAACTAGCCGGGCGACGAGGCGGGCGCCTGTAGTCCCAGCTACTCGGGAGGCTGAGGCAGGAGAATGGCGTGAACCCGGGAGGCGGAGCTTGCAGTGAGCTGAGATCCGGCCACTGCACTCCAGCCTGGGCGGCAGAGCGAGACTCCGTCTCAAAAAATAAAATAAAATAAAAAAAAAATAAAATTTTTTGTAGAGACGGGTCTCACTATGTTGCCGAGGCTGGTATTGAACTCCTGGGCTCAAGCAATCCTCCTGCCTCAGCCTCCCAAAGTGTTGGGATTACAGGTGTGAACCGCAGTATACAACCTATTATGTTTTTTAAAAAGAGATTTTTCTAATTATGTATATAATTAAAGCACCTTAAGTTTAGTGATTGCAATTTGAGAAACCAATGTCCATCCTTATTTAAAAGGCCCTTGTACAGAACGTGCTCTATCTTTCTCACAAGATCTGGGGTCAAAGGAGAGATTTTGAAACATTATAGCAATGGCTTCTAGTTATGGAATAAAGAATGTCATTTGCTCCTCACAGGACCCCTTTCAGGGGGATTTTATATATTGGGAAACAGCCTCATGAGCTTTCTACAAACATCTTTGTCCTTAAGTGTTCCCATTTCAGCAATTGGCTGTACCACTCATCCAGCAGCTTTCAAAGTTAGAAACCTGATAATCTTCCTTTAACATCCATTTCCCTTTCCCTCATTCCCCCATATCCAATTCTGTGTATTGGAGGTTTTCCCACCTCTAAACTTGAGAATCCATTTACTTTTTCTCCATCTCCTTTGCCATCATACTAGTCCAAGTGAAGCGTTTCATCGTCTCGTTTGCGGTATCCTTTAATTTACATTAGATTATCAATTTTTGTCCCCCTCCCAATTCAGTCTCTACTCATGAGCTAACATGAGTTTATTAAGTGTTCATTCTGACCATGCCATTCCTTGCTCAAAATTCTCTAGTGCCTTCCCCATGCCCTTACAATAAAATTCCTCATATGGCCTTTGTGAATCTGCACTCTACCTCTTCTCCTGTTGCAACCAACCCTGTTACCTTTTTCTCTTTTCACACTGGTCTTCATTCTGTGCTGCACACCGGCTGAGTTTCTTCCATCCTCAGGGCCTTTTGCCCAAGTTCTTCCTTTGCCTTAGAATTCTTTCCTGGCCTGCACACCTCTTCATCCCCTTTCCCTAAGCTAATGCCTTACCCTTTAGGTCTCATTTTAAACATCTCTTACCCAGGAAAAATTTCCCTGTCCAAACAAGTCTAGATTGGTTCCCCTTTGTTTGTTCTAACTATTCTATATTTCTCCTTCTTAGCATTTATCACAATTCTTGATATGTTGTCCTTTTCATTTTCTCAGTCTCTATTATTGGAGTAGGTAATACATCCATATAGTACAAAATTCAAAGTGTATTAAAGGTATAGAGTAAAAAGTCTTCTCTTCCCTGTCCCCCTGCTACCCAGTTCTCCTCTTTAGAACCACTTTTAGCATTTTGAATATCCTTCCAGAAATATTTTCTAAGTATACAAGCAATTATGTATATAATATTCCTCTTTATTTTTGCCTTTTATTAATACAGGTACTATATGCATTTTCTGCACTTTGTTAATAATGTATCTTGGCAATTATTCTATATTAATATGTAAATAGTTGCCTCTTTCTTTTTCATGCGCCATATAGTATGGACTTTCATTTAACCTCTCTCTAGGTTGGTTTTAGGCATTGGTTATTACAAATAATGCTGCATTGAATACCTTTGTATGTAAAGTCATTTCCCATGTCTACGCCTATAGAATAAATTACTAGAATTGAAATAATTAGGTTAAAGATTTTGTGCATTTTTAATTTTGATAGTTACTGCCAAACTGCTCTCAATGGAAGTTTTACCAGTTCCCACTAGTGAATGCATTTGTCCTCACAATTATGTCAGTGAAATTTTTGTTCTTTGCCAATGCAAGAAATAGAAAGTATCTCTTGGAAACTAATTTGCATGTTTTTTTTCCTTGCACAGTTATATTTTCATGTGTTAAAGAGCCATTTGTATTTCTTGGTGAACTGTTCATAAACTTTGCTTACTTATTATCTAATGTCTGACTAATTTGCTACACTCTAAATTCCCAATTCATACTGAAGTCTCGCCCTTGAAATTTAGACGTACAATCTGCCTCTTCAGTGGTTTCCACACCAAAAACTCCACAGTCTCCTGAATTTTATATGGGCCTAAGAGTCTTACTGAAAATTGGAAGTCTTAAGGTGTCGTCCATTTTATGCAGTGTGAGGCCTTTCATGTTCTGAAATGTACCACTCTTGACTGACTTTTTCTTCTTCACCCTGTCCAGCACTGTGCCCTTACTAGCCAGAGAAATGTTCCCCTTTCTCCCAGGAAATGTTCTGACCTTACCCTGGTCCCTCAAGGACTCTCCTTCTCCCCTAAATTAACTTTCAAGGAGTTTCTCCAACCCAAAATGGCACCCTTCCTGAAAAGATTTCTAGTGGATACTGTTTTCTCTACCTCACTACAGATGTATTTTGCTGCTTGGCTCCCCTCTCTCCACTTTGCTATGGCAAACATTTTTTTCCAGAAATATATCAAATAAAATGGACATGTGGCCCCATTTGGTGATTTTTGTTGGGATCCCTGGTATTGATTTCTTCTAGTTTAGATAATTCCACTGTGGCAAGCTTTTATTCCTAACATACAGCTCATGAGGAGAATGTAAGTCACTTGGTGTTATTAATGCTAAAATAGTAAACAAGAACACACAATTTGCTAGATTAGAAGTGGATTTTTTTTTTCCAGGCCAGACACAGTGGCTCATGCCTGTAATCCCAGCAGTTTCAGAGGCTGAGGCAGGCAGATTGCTTTGAGCTCACGAGTTCAAGACCAGCCTGGGCAACACAGCGAAACCCCGTCTGTATGAGGGTAATTTTACAAAAAAATTAGCCAGGTGTGGTGGCACACACCTGTGGTCCCAGCTACTGGGGAGGCTGAAGTGGGAGGATGGCTTGAGCCTGGGAGGCAGAGGTTGCCATGAACCCAGTTTGTGCCATCGCACTCCAGCCTGGGTGGCAGAGTGAGACCCTGTCTCAAAAAAAAGAAAAAAAAAGAAGGAATGAATTAGCATGAATGAGAAAGGCATGATCTGCAGTCAGTCACCCATGGTCAAAGTTAGCAGATACCAACTCATTCTCAGAGTGAAGCAAAATCAGCTCAATGCTTTTGGCAAACTGTGGTTGCCTCCCTGTCGTCATCATCTGGGCTCACGGTGGCTTGCCCTTCTGGCCTTGCCTCTGACCTTGCCACCTCTGGGGAGGCTTCTTTGCAAGCCCAAGCCTGGGCTCCCCCTCTCAGAACCGTGTGCATACTTGTCCTGGAACTGGCTTTTTGCCTGAGCCTCCTGGAGGGCAGGGGCCATCTGGCACAAACCTGCATCGCAGCAGTTGCTAAATTAATGAACAAATACCAAGTCTTTCACAGTGTAACTTGAGAGTGGAGGTAGTGGTAGTGGAAACTCCATCTGGGGGATGAGAGAAGGTGGAGGCTGAGTTTTGGGGGTGGCTTGCAAAAAAAGAGGAGAGACTATTAGCAGCTAAAGGAGTGGCCAGGGTAAACACCAAGCATTTTCTTGACTGGGGAGCTGTGGGTTTGTTTAAAGCTGGGGCTGAGTAAGGGGTGAAAGCAGTGAGCAGGAGAGATGGCTAGTGCTGGACTGGAGTGAAAGGTATCTGTAGAGGCAGGAGACAGGATGGGGAGGGAGAGGAGTTGGCCTAGGACAGGACAGGACAGCACTTATTTGAAGACTAGTGGGCAGGAGGAAAGGAAGGGGAGGGATTGAGAAATGACCTGGAGGTCCTCAGTCAGCTGGGAGAAGACCTGGAAGAGGGGGGATCAGCTGCTGTTGGGATGGAGAGGAGGGCCAGGAGAGGCAATGACTCACATGGAGGGAGGGTCGGGGATGGGGATGGGGACTGGGTGGTGCGGGGGCAGGGATGGGGGCGGGAAAGACATATTCGCAGGGGATCAGAAGGCCCCGTGGCAACTTTGTGTAAAGTCCTGGTTCAGTCAAGGAGAGGAATCCGAGGGGAAATGCTGATTAGACCCATGGCCTACTCTGAGAGAAAGGGGTATTGTGTGGGTGCAGGAGGAAGAGCAGCTGGGAAGTAGGAGTGCCTGGGACTGGATCCAACTGCAAAGGGGGCAGATATGTCCCCAGGATCAGGGTAGGGACCCTCTAGGAAGGGGGTGTTCTGAGAGGGAGGTTGTGGGGAGCACTGTGTAGGGGTCCTTGGAGGTGATTTCTGGGAAGGGGAAGTCTGGGGCAGGGCTGTGAGGAGTCAGGAAAGAAACTGTGAAGTCCATTCCTCACCCACCTCCTGAACCCTGGGGTCTGAGACCCTCAGGAAAGAGGGTTCAGTGGCACAGGAGCGTCCAGGGCAGGAGACAGAAAAGTGGCCACTCAGGTCTTCTTGGAAAGGAACTCTGACCACCAGTGTGAATAGTCTCGCAGAAAGCTAAGCAGACACCCAGCGAAAGCCGGCCCCTCCCACTCTGGGAGAGGGGAGGGGCCAGCGGTTGCATGGGCAGCTTTCCTTGTGATGCCACAGGTCCTCTGGACTCGCTGCTGCCTGGCCACACCTCCTTTCCCTTTCATCTTTCTCATCAACCAATGGGCTTGGGAGCATTGAGGCCATGCCCCTATTCTGTGTTCTAGTGCGGTCCTGGTTACCCCTCCTCTGGCTTAGTCACACAGCTACCTGGTAAGTGACTGGAGGTGTTTAGCAGTTTAGATTGCGCTGATGTGGCCCCAACCCCGCCTCCCTCCCCACTCCACCTTGCAGGAAGAAACTTGACAGAGCAAATTGACTGCAGCCAAGAAAAAGGTAAAAACCACCAGGTTGTAGCCCCCAACCCACCTGCAGACCTCCTCTGACAGCAGGACTACTGCCAGAGTCCGTGCCACTCCTGAGGCACACCGGGTTGGGCCCCCCTGGTGCCTCTGCACTCCCCCCACCAAAATATTGTTAGCCAGCCCTTTCCTCTCAGCAGCCCAGCCCCTATCCTCGACAGTCACCCCAGGGTAACCCTGGGCAGGTGACCCCTGGGGCTTCCTGCTCGAGACTTGGCCCTTACCTCCTGCCCCCACAAGTCTGACCTCCCTGGGCTCTTTGGGCTTGCATCTCCAAGGACTGAGACAACCACTTCTGGTGGTTGCCACTCACCTGGGGATGTGAGTTTTGGCTGGCCAGGTTCCTGGGGACAGGGGCCCCAAGGGGCAGTAGAGGGCAATTGTTAAGATTACTGGGTACTGGTAAAGAATTCTGGGTTTGAATCCTGCCGCTCCGTCTGCTAGGGATATGATTTAGTGCAAGTTACTTGAGCTCTTTGGGCCTCTCTTTTCACATCTGTATAATAAAGATGGTATTGTTTGACTTCCATTTGTAAAGTTTAAATGAAATTTGTTATTGTTGTTTTATGTGAATCCCTAGTACATGGCCTGTTGCAAACACACAGGACACCCAGGAATTGATCATTGCTGTTTGAATTTCCTCATCCCCAGTCTCAAAGGGAAGCCAGACCAGTGAGAACAGCCACTTGCCATCAAGTTGTCCCTTTAGTAGTCACTGAAAGGGCCCCAGCGTGTGGTGAGGAGAGCCCCAGGCACTAGGAGTAAGAGAAGATCTTACTTGCCATCAGCTTGCTGGGTGACCACAGAAAAATCACTATTTCCCCTGGGTCTCAGTTTTCTCCTTTATAACATGATACTGGATAAGATCCGTGTCTTTCAAACTTGTTTTTCCGCTGGAGTCCCCTTAGTTCAAGTGAACCCTTACTCAGAAGTCTGTTTTTTTTTTTAATGGAGGTGGAGGTCTGCAACTCTACCAGATTCATCGCCCATGTCCTGGGTCTGAGGAAAGGGGTCCAGTGAGCATATTAAGAGCTGCATTGGTCAGGTGACTCCACTCTGGGATATATCTATTTGTTCCTACCCCTGGCAAGGCAGCAGGTGGCCATTTGGAAGAATGGCACAGGCTGTGGTTTTAATCTCCTCTGCTCTTTTTCAGCATTTCATTTCCCTGAACCCACATCTTCCTCCTATCCTGACTTTCTTGCTTCTCTCTAAGCCACTTCTGTCTTTCTTCCCCTGCCCTTGTTTTTCTCTTGTCACCTCCTGTAGATTCAGGACATTCTGAAGGTGCTGGTGTCCAACCTTCACGATTCCAATGGGGTAGTGCTCCCCCATTGGGCAAGTGGAAGGTGAGGCAGTGTCCAGACCCCTCTCTGGCTTGCTGTCTGCAGCCGTGCATGTTTCTGAGACTTCTCTGGTTTGGGGGATGCTTTGCCTCTGGCTTATTTTATGTTGCTGCCATTAACCTTCAGTCTGTTTATGTCTGCTTCTTCACTTGCTTGATTGATTGGGTTTTTTCCTTCCCAACATCTTTTATCGTCTTGGAAATGGTGAGTCATACCTTAATATTTCAAAGTAATTTGGGAATAATGTACAGAGCAGGCATGTGGGATTTGGGGCTTTTTTTTGTTTTGTTTTTGAGACAGAGTCTCACTCTGTCACCCAGACTGGAGTGCAGTGGTGTGGTGCAATCCTGGCTCAATGCAACCTCTGCCTCCCGGGTTCAAGCGATTCTCTTGCGTTAGCCTCCTGAGTAGCTGGGATTACAGGCACTTGCCACCACGCCCAACTAATCTTTGTATTTTTAGTAGAGATGTGGTTTCACCATGTTGGACAGACTGGTCTTGAACTCCTGATCTCAAGTGATCCACCCACCTCAGCCTCCCAAAGTGCTGGGATTACATGCGTGAGCCACCGTGCATGGTCTCTTGCTGTTTTTATACTTTCTCTATATCCATATAGAGATGTTTCCCATGTAAGTTTTTGTTTCTTTGAATTTCTCATTTTTATTACCCCTGCATCATCTGCTACCCTGAAGGATCTGGAGGTAAGAGGCTCTGGGCCAGGGTGCAGTGACCCTGCAGGCCAGCCCTCCAACCTCCTCTCACAGCAGGAGCTGGGTGCCCCTCTGCCAGCTGAGACAGTCCACACACACCCCAGTCCTAATGATTGTTCTCCCTACCTCTCCCCGCAGTCCTCCTCCAACTCCTCCTCTCTGCGTGCGCCTCAGAGCCGGTACCAAGAACTGGAAGTAGCCCTGGACTCAAGCTCCACAACAATCAATCAACTCAATGAAAACATAGAATCACTGGTAAGAGTCCAGTGGGGTCTCCTGATTCCACGCTGCCAATCTTGGACCTTAGTTTCCCCTTGGGGCTCTGAAGAAAGGGGCTGAGGGACCCTGGTGCCAAGGGCAAATGGGGAGCTGGGGCATCCAGGCCTCACGTGGAGGGACCCCAGAGCAAGGAGCATGCAACATGGCTCTTCCGTCACTCCCCTCTTTGCTGACTCTCTCTTCTTCAGACATCCCTGCTCCAGTCCTTGCCACACACACCCTGGGGTTGTCACCTCTTAGGGAAGCACTAGTCTGACTGGTTGTCAGGGGCCCTGTATTTCTGCCCTGACTCAGTCTCTAATTTGCCCTTGAGTCTGGACAAGCCACCTCTCCTCCTTGGGCTCATGTTTCCAGAGGAGGTAGAGTATCAAAGGTCTCTGTTAGCTCTGAGAGTCCGAGATTTGGGACCCTAGAATGGAAACCTCAGGGCTAAGGGCTCCCGTCTGTCCTTTTCTGGCCTGTATCTCTGCTGTGAAGACCCGTACCTGGCCTGTATGTGCTCAGTAAATGTTTGTTGAATGAACGCACCTTTCTAAATCACAAGCTGGCAGAAGGGTGGGCCTTTCTCAGAGTCCGTCTCTGGAGGTTTATGTTACTGTCCTTTCGAGAGAATCGAGATTCAGATTTTGAGTTCTGTGGCTATTGGCGAAAACCAACAAAGACCCAAATCCTCTGTCTTTGGGAGCTTGAGGAGAGTTGACCAGTTTGTGTTGCCACTGGGCCTGAGAACTTTGCCTTTAAAATCCATTCCTGGTCCCTGCCTACAACTTCCTGGTCTGCGGAATAGAGTTGAGGGGGCCCCCCTCAGTCACCTGAATTTGACTCTCCCCACAGAAACAACAGAAGAAACAATTGGAACATCAGCTGGAAGAAGTAACATGTTTTTTTGTTTTTTTGCTCACGATATAAATGCTGGGTTTGGGGGGAACTCATGACTGCTGCATTTGGGAGGCACTCAAATGTAGAGGTGCCAGTATCATGTCGCCCACTCCCAGCCTGGGGAAGAAGGCTCACCCCTCAGATTCTACCCCATCCTTCCAGGTTATCCCCTGGTAACCTGGTCCCATGGGTGGGCCTGTCCTGGGGCATTGGTGGCATGCTGGGGGCATCTCTCTTGCTGTGCCATCTCTGCCTCCCCCAGGTAAGAGCTCTGTCTTCCTCTTCCTACAGGGAAAGAAAGCAAACTATGGAATTACACACAGCACAAACGGAGCAGTTAGAGGTGAGTGGAGGGTGGGGAGTTTTCTCCTGTCCTCCCAAGAATGTTTCTTTCCTTGTCTTTCAGCGCTTTCTTGGCTTTTCTCCCAAAGGTTCAATTCCAGACAATCAACATCCTCATGTTGGAAAAGGCAGACTTGAAGACCACAGTTTACCATACTGAACGTGCCGCCACTCCCTTTGAGGGTGGGAATCTGGCACCCTGTTATCCTTCAACCTAGCACTTTGACAGGTCTTTAGGGGGAGTCCTTTGGGCCCCATCTCAACCTCTTTTATTAGAAGAGAATCCAAGGATCTGGCCAGCCACCTGCAATATTCCTTGCAGCGTATTGGAGAGTTGGAGCAGGCTCCCTCTGCTGTCTCCATGTAGCAGCAGGAAGAGGACAGGGTGA
>NW_022325151.1:0-12722 GCF_002776525.5 Piliocolobus tephrosceles | reverse complement strand
AATGATCCAAACTCCAGAAAGTGCCAACTCCTTCATAGGAGAGAAGAGACCCCCTAGCTGTTGTTATTCCTAGTTGAACTATGGTAGGAAGAGGAATACTACAGGGGGAGAAAAGAGAAACCTGTTGAAATTTAACAAAATTTTCACAACCCCTTGGAGGCTGGTTTGACATTAGAACCTAGAGGACCCAAATCCACAGAGGAAGGCTTCCCACCAATCTTACCCCTTAGATGATAACCAGGTACAGGACGGTGTACTACACTAAAGTTGTGGATAATAGAAGGAAAGCTGAGAGAGCTTGACTTCTCCCAAGGGCAAAATTCCCTTTAAAGATGAAAGGGGAGGCAGGATTGTTGTGAAATCCAACAGAGGCACTCTTGGAGGCTAAGTGGGGTCAGAAATGCTAAGAAACCCATCCCCTAGGCATTGTGGGCATTCCTCTACAAAAGGACAGGGCACGCACGAGAGCTGAGAAAAATATCTTCCTGTCCCCAGCTCATTGATAAAAAAAATCCTGGCAGCAAGGTTGTAAAGCAGGGAAAGATCTCCCACGTTGATAAAAGCTGGTGGCTTAGCTATGAAGCAAAATAAGATCTCTGGAATCTTGCCAATGCCCAAAACTCAGACCCTGGTGATATGAAACTTCTGATTCTACCTTCATTCAAAATATTTGAAGCTAGAGGTAAACTGAATCAAACTAAACTAAAACTGCAAATGAAGCCCCAATCTAGAATTCATATACATCACATTGAGCCACCATTCAAGTGGCCTGAAAAAAAATACAAAGGACATGCCCTGTTTTGGAAGTAAATATTTGCTTCAATTTCTCTCTCTCTCTCTTTTTTTTTCCAACATAAAACGTCCATCATCCAATCAAATATACAAGTCGTGCAAAAGCAAGAAAATAAGATTCATGGTAAGGGAGAGGAAGGGCTCAACAAAAGCAGAACTAGATGTTGAATTATCAGTTTGGATCTTTAAAATAACTGATACAAGGAAAAAAAATAAAATAACTGATTAAAATGCTAAAAAGTACAGTGGAAAATGTGGAAAACATGAATGAAGAAATAGGAAATTTCAGCAGAAAATGGTAACTATACAAATATAATGAAATGCTAGAAATAAAAATATTAGAAAAAAATTAAAAATAATTCAGTGCAACTATGTATTCATAAATAACTAAAAACAAAAAAATTTTAAATGGAGAATTCAATAGACAAGTTTAACAGGTTAACATTGGAAAGCATCAAAAAACTTAAAGATGGTTAAATGGAAAGTATCCAAACTGAAATCAAAAAGAAAACAGGGCAGGGGGAAAAACACCTGAGATCTGTAGGTTTATATCAAATCATCTAATATACATGTAACTAGAATCTCCAAAGAGGAGAAGCAAGAAAGTATGAGACAAGAGAAAAATGTAAACAGATAATGGCCAAGAAAGAACCAATATTAATGAAAGACATCAACACAGATCCAAGAAGTTCAGTAAACTCTATACAAAGAAAAACATCCCTAGACATATCCTAGTCAATCTGCTGAAAAGTAAATATAATGCACAGATGCAGCCATTGAGAACAACCACACATTATGGAAAGGGAAATAAAAATTAAAATGATGAACGACTTCTCACCAGAAACAAATGAGGCCTGAGTACAATAAAATAACTTCTTTAAAGTACTGAAAGAAGAAATAAAAGGTCAACATAGAATCCTACATCCAACTAAAATACCCCTTAAAAATAAAAGGAAGGACATTCTTTAATAGACAAAAGCTGAGAGAACTTATCTCTATTAAAGACTGCAATAGGGCCAGGCACAATGGCTCACACCTGTAATCCCAGCACTTTGGGAGGCCAAGGTGAGCAGATCACCTGAGGTCAGGAGTTCAAGACCAGCCTGGCCAATATGGTGAAACCCCGTTTCTACTAAATATATAAAAGTTAGCTGGGCTTGGTGACATGTGCCTATAATCCCACCTACTTGGGAGGCTGAGGCAAGAGAATCGCTTAAACCTGGGAGGCGGACGTTGCAGATCACACCACTGCACCCTAGCCTGGGCGACAGAGCAAGACTCAGTCTCAAAAAACAAAAACAAAAACAAAAAAACAGAAAAAACAAAAAATGCTGCAATAGGCTGGGCACTGTGTCTCATGCCTGTAACGCCAACACTTTGGGAGGGCAAGGTAGGAGGATCCCTTGAGCCTAGGAGTTCCAGATCAATCTGGGCAACATATCAAGACTCCATGTCTACAAAAAAGAAAAAGAAAAATTAGCCAGGTGTGGTGGCGCACACCTGTGGTCCCAGCTACTCAGGAGGCTGAGGCAGGATGATCGCTGGAGCCAAGAAAGTTGAGGCTGCAGTGAGCCACATTCATGCCACCACACTCCAGCCTGGGTGACAGAGACCCTGTCTCAAAACAAAAACAAAAACAGTCCATGGGAGCCAAGTGTGGTGGCTCACACCTCTAATCTCAGCACTTTGAGAGGTCAAGGCAGGAGGAGTGCTTGAGGCCAGGAGTTTGAGGCCATCATGGGCAACAAGGCAAGACCTACAAAAAATTTCTTAAATTTGGCTGGTGTGGTGATATGCACCTGTAGTCCTAGTTACTCAGGAGGCTGAGGCAGGAGGATTGCTTGAGTCCAGGAGCTCAAGGCTGCAGTGAGCTATGATCGTGTCATTGCGCTCCAGCCTGGCAGCCTGAGCAACAGAGTAAGACAGTCTCTACAACAACAACAAAACTGTCCATGGGCTGGATCTGGCCCATGGGCCACTGTTTGCCAACCCCTATAGCATACCATCTTAACAAAATAAAAAAGAGAAATACATCATAATCTTATGAGAAGCTAAAAACACATCTCACAAAATTTAACAACCCTTCCTAATAAAAATTCTCAACAAATTAGAAATAGAAAAGAACTTCTTTGGGCTGTTCTGTGAAAAACTTACAGTTAACATTATACTTAGTGATGAAATGTTAAAATCTTTATCCCTAAGATTGAGAGAACAAGGCAAGGTGTCTGCTCTCACCACACGTTAAACATTGCACTAGATATTGTAGCCAGTGCAGAAAGGCATTATTTGCAAACTACACTGTTGTGTATATATTTAATATAAAACTGTATGGAATCTACAAGAACTATTTCTAGAATAAATGAATTTAGCAAGGTGGCACGATTCAAGATCTAAAATAAATGAATTTAGCAAGGTGGCACGATTCAAGATCAACCTACAAAAATCAGCCAGGCGCACTGGCACATGCCTAAAGTCCCAGCTACTTGGGTGGCTGAGGCATGAGAATCCCTTGAGCTCAGGAGTTTGAGACCAACCTGGGCAACATAGTGAGACCCATCTCTAAACAAACAAACAAAAAATCAATTGTATTTCTAGATACTAGCAACAAACAACCTAAAAATGAAAATTAGCCAGGCGTGGTGGCCAAGAAGAGCAAAACTCCATCTCAAAAAAGAAAAAAAAAATTAAAAATATTTGAAAACCAAATGCTTAAGAAAAAGTCTAATGTAAGATATGCAAGTCATATGCAAGGGAAGCTACAAAACATTGCTGAGCAAAAAATTTAATACCTAAATAAATGACAAGACCTAATATGTTCATGGATTAGCTGACTCAGTACTATTAAAATGTTCATTCTAAATTGACCTATAGACTCAACAAAACCCCACATCAAGATTCTAGCAGTTATTTATTTATTTATTTATTTATTTATTTATTTATTTATTTATTATTTTTTTGAGACGGAGTCTTGCTCTGTCGCCCAGGCTGGAGTGCAGTGGCCAGATCTCAGCTCACTGCAAGCTCTGCCTCCCAGGTTCACGCCATTCTCCTGCCTCAGCCTCTCGAGTAGCTGGGACTACAGGCGCCCGCCACCTCGCCCGGCTGTTTTTTTTATTTTTTAGTAGAGACAGGGTTTCACCGTGTTAGCCAGGATGGTCTCGATCTCCTGACCTCGTGATCCGCCCGTCTCGGCCTCCCAAAGTGCTGGGATTACAGGCTTGAGCCACCGCGCCTGGCCTATTTATTTATTTTTTAAGACAGGGTCTTGCTGTCACCCAAGCTGGAATGCACTGGCATGAACACAGTTCACCCAGCACAGCTAAGTTTGAGAAACAAGATGAGCTAATTCTAAAACTTTTATGACAATCCAAAGAATCAAGAATAACCAAAGCAATCTTGAAAAATAAAAAACGGAAGGATTTACTAATTTAAAGACTTACTAGAAAGCTTCAATAATCCAAAGTGTGGTACTGATGTAAGGATACACAAATAGATTAATGGATCAGAACAGAAAATGTAGAAATACACACACATATGTGATCAATTTTTAACCAAGGTACCAAGTCAATTTCATGGGTAGAGAAAAGTCTTTTTAAGTAAATGTTGCTGGAACAACTGTATATCCATGTTGGAAAAAAATCAAACCTCATTCTGTTCACAAAAATTAATTTGAGATGGATCACAGACCTAAACATAAAATTTCAAACCATAAAACTTCTAGAAGGAAATATGTTCTTTGTGACTTTGAGGTCATAAAACCATAAAATAAAAAAACCGATAAAGTGGATTTTATCAAACAAATTTGTTCATCAAAAGATCCCAATAAGTGAATACAGAGTCTTTAAAAAAAAATCATAGCATATCTATCCATCAAAGGATTTATATCCAAAATACAAATAATACCTACAATAAAAAGACACCCAACTTTAAAATGAGAAAAGACATGAAAGACACTTCATGAAAGATATACAAATGAAAAATATGCATATGAAAAAGTGCTCAACATCACTAATCATCTGGGAAATGTAATGTAAATTAAAATCAGTTATTTAATATATGCTGAAATGGCTAATATTAAAAAAACTGATAATGTAAATGTTGACAGACATGTGAAGCAACTGTAACTCTCATACATGACTGATGGGAGTACAAAATGGTAAAACCACTTTGGAGAACAAGAGGGCAGTTTCTTATAAACATGCACTTACCATATGAACCAGTCATTTTCCACTCTTATTTATCCAAGAGAAATGAAAACGTATATCCACAAAAAACAAAAACAAAAGGCTGTGTAAGAATATCAATAGCATCCTTATTCATAATTGCCCCAAACTGGAAACAACTTAAAAGTCCTTCACTAGGAGAATGAATAAACAAATTGTGGTATATTTATAGAATGAAATACTATTCAGCAATAGAGAACAATGTCCTGATATATACAATATGGATGTCTTTAAAGCATTATCAGTGAAAGAAGCCAGATGCAAAGGAGTACATTATTCTATGATTCCACTTACATGTAATCCAAAAGCAGGTAAAACAAATCTTTAGTGATAAAAATCAGGAAGTGATCACTGGAATGGGGAGGCGCTCAGGGGTGATTTAAAGGTATCTGAGAACTTTCTGGGTTAACTGTAATGTTTTATGTCTCCTTTTGGTAATTATTACACAGATGTATACAATTGTCAAAACATCAAACTTAACACTTAAGATGTGTGCATTTTGTAATAATATTAATTTCTACATATCAGTTTAAAATAAAGGTGAGCAGTGGATTCCTATTCCAGGAGTGTTTGTCTCCGACTCTTTCCTGGCCTACTATCAGTTTGCTTCAGTGAGATTTTGGGGCTCCAATCTATTCAGGACCAGGCCCTTGATTATGGAATTTATCTTAAAGGGCACACAATCCACTGTCCCAGAGATAGTATTTAGAATCTGTAAAGCAATTTTGTGGAAACAACAGTCATTTATTTCCATCGGTTAGTGAGCAACCATTTGACCATTGTAAGGCACTGGCTTGTACATGGACTTCCTTAAAGTACAGCACTTAACCTACTTTATTGCAAGCTAGTCAAAATGGAGTAAAAATTAATTATTCAAAGACATGGAGAACATTATCACCTTTCATTAATCCCATTCTCTGGCATTTGCTGCCCTGACCTTTACAACACTCCAAATTAGTACTAGGACTTTTGGATACAAAATCATTTCCTATCCACAGCAGACATCTTTTCCAAAGCAGGTAGACACTCAGATCATTCTTCCTTATTAGAAAACTCTTTAGTGCTTTCCCTAGTTAGATAGAAATAAACCACAAGTCTGGGTATGTGGTAGGAATTTATTAACAAGCAAACATCTTTGTTCATACCAGGAAGACCAGCAATTAGATTATAAATGACTTGAGAGCAAGTGCAAGAACTTAACAATTTTAGAGCATTCCATGAGAATGTCTATTTGCCCAAGAAGGCCCACAAGAAGTGCTCTACAAATGCTGGTTATTATTTTATGCTGTACTTCCTCTGAGAAAATGATGTGACATACAGAGGTGGGAGTACACATAGCAAAGAAGTCTCCCTCTAAAAGGAAGCTGGGAAATTCAAGTAATGGTGTTTTTGGATAAGATCCCTAAGAAAACATAGGACAAAATCCTGCTGTGTGTGTGCTTGCTCAGTCCTCAGGAATCCCACTTGACCAACTGACTCCAGAGAGCTAGAGCCTCACTGCACATGCCTCAGATTCATAATTCTAAGAACAGCCATTTAATGTGCACTGATCTGGCTTATAGGGCACTACTCTGCTGTTATACAGAAACAAATCTTAGCTATCAGAAGGAAATCTGAAATCTATAGAAACGTTTTCAGTCTTAAAAAGCTTTCTGGGGGATAACTGTCTACCATAAAGAGTTGGTTTTGTATTATTTTATTTTTTTTGAGACAGTCTCTCTGTCGCCCAGGCTGGAGTGCAGTGGCATGATCTTAGCTCACTGTAACCTCCACCTCCCAGGTTCAAGCGATTCTCCTGCCTCAGCCTCCTGAGTAGCTGGGATTACAGGCGTGCGCCACCATGCCCGGCTAATTTTTGTATTTTTAGTAGAAACGGGGTTTCACTATATTGGCCAGGCTGGTCTCGAACTACTGACCTTGTGATCCACCTGCCTCGGCCTCCTAAAGTGCTGGGATTACAAGGTGTGAGCCACCATGCCCAGCCTGGTTTTACATTTCTATAATCACCCTCCAAATTCTCATTCTGAAAGAAACTTGAATACTCCATGGCTAAAGGCAGGTAGGTGACTTGGAGTAAATACCAAACTTTAAACAGGCATAATCAGTGAAAAGGGTTTTACAAGTGCCAAATAAGACATAAATTGTTGCTGAGGAAATATTATGTATGTAAAGTCAATGTCAGCTGGGCATGGTGGCTTGCACCTATAGTCCCAGGTACTCAGGAGGCTGTGGCAGGAAGATGGCTTGAGTCCTGGAGTTCACGGCAATAGTGCACCCGAATTGTGCCTGGGAAGAGCCATTATACTCCAGCCTGGGCAACATAGTGAGACCCCACCTCTAAAAAAATAGTAATTTTTTAAAAAGCCCATGTCATCAGATCAAAGTAAGTAAGGTTGAACTTCTGGAAAGGGTTTGGAAATACAAGGTTGGCTTGCTTAATTCATTAAAATGCTAGGGTGACTCTCAAATGTGAGCAGAAAAAAGGAATACTTTGAGTACTTCTGAACAGTGTATCTGAGATCACCAACAAAAGAGGCATTTGTTTTGAAGAGATGAGCCAAGAGAAGAATTAAGTTTCCAGGGCAATCTTAGGTTGGAAGTCCCCTAATCAGTCTATATATAATTTTAGCAGGTGCTTTTGGTGACTGAGAAGCAGATACAGTGTGGTGAAAATAATATACTGATCAAATAGCAGAGCTGGCTCTGATCTTAACTGGTTGAGCGGCCTTGGGCAATCCACTGAATCTATGCAGAATCAAGGTTGAGAGCTTCAGACAAACCAACACACCTTTTGTTCACTGCTGTACCGCCAGTGCCTGGCACTGTGGATGGCGACCAAGAAAACCTAGGTTTGTAACTTCATTCTGCCACTTACTAACAGGATGACCTCAGGGAAACCACCCATCTTCTTTGAGCTTCTATTTTCTTATTTATAAAATGAAAATAGTAACTACATCATAAGACTGAGATGGAAGAGCTAGAAGCAGTGGCACATGCCTATGATCCCAGCTACTCGGGAGGCTGAGGAAGAAGGGTTGGTTGAGCCCAGGAGTTCAAGTACAGCCTGGGCAACACAGCAAGACTGTCTCTTACAAAAATAAAAAATAAAAATAAACAAGATGGAAACAAACCATTTGGGAAATACTAAGTCGCCACAATTATCTATCATATGCCAATTCATTACATATATTTAAAAAATTAAAACTTCAGGGCACTTCAGTTTTGTCAAAGACAATTTCCATGATGTGAACCCAGCTAACTAGGATCTCCAAGTTTTCCTTCCTGATTAAGCTCTCAACATCCACGCTTGTAATGATGATCCTGCCCCATGGATCTGACTGGTTCTCTCTACATGTGTCTGGAACAGTTAACATGGTAATACCCGGAGCTATGGGGTAACTGACAGGAAAAGCAGCAGTAAGAGCCGCAAGAGAATGATGTACAGATGGCAGACAATACCATTTTAGGGGTCCAAAATGGTTTTCTAGTTCCCAGTTCAATCTCATCCTGCCTTTGGGAATCTCTGAGACAGCTCTGTATCCTTATCTTTTGCCCAAGTTAGCACTGATGTGCTTATTATTGTAACTAGGTTTTGTTTTCACATGTTCTTTGATCCTCACAATACTCCTACGTAACAGACAACAGCATAACAGAATGAACATATGGAATCAGACAAGCATGGCCCTGTTAAACACTCAATGTGTAACTTTTGAGTAAGTTAATAGTGTATGAGTGTCTTTCCTCATAAAAATAGGGTAACAATGCCCATTTTGCTTTAGGGCTGCTTGGAAGATACAGACAAAAGTAAGGCATCTGGCAAGAAGCACTCAACAAATTACAGTTCCTATTAGTATTCCCATTTTACAAAAGGGAAAACTATGGCTGAGAAGTGTCAATATTCTTACTACTATACCACACTTAAAATAAAAATACAAGATTATCAAAAGAATGAAAGAAAGAAGTAGGAAACTTGTGAACTCTAAGTGCTCATGGAATTGTGCAGACTTGATGCAAATAGCTTTAATGGCAGTTTTGCTTATAACCAGTCAACTTCCTTCGCTCAGACTCTATTATTTTCCCTAGATTTCTCCCCCTTGGCAAGAGAATGTACTGCCAATCAACATGGCTGCCTGTCAGTTCTACTTCTTGGTAAGACTTTTAGTTTTGTGATTTTCTCCAAGGTGGACCATTTACCAGAAAACCGACAAAAAACCAAATCGGGCACTGCACACCAGACCCTTGGGAGGCACCATTCCACAAAACCCACTCAACTAGGGCCTCCAGTGAGGCCCTATTCTGAGCCCATCAATTTGCCTTGAATCATTTTGTCCCTTATGATCTGGAGTTGCTCGCCTATATTCTCTTTTTGCAACTATAGAAGGCAATCCAGATCACGGATCTCAACCTAGTCTGCACGTGAGTATCACTGATTGGAATTAGGGGGTGAGAATGCGGAAAGGGCTTTACAAAAAATACTGATGCCTACCCAAAGCAATTAAATCATAATCTCCACAAGGTAAGACCCAGGCACTAATAATTGTTTAAAGCTTCTCAGTGATTCCAATTCGCAGACAAATTTAAGTATCACTAGTCTAGGTAATGCCAGATGGACAGTGGCATTGTTGCAAGCCAAGACTAATAGAAGCTGGAAAATAAACTGCCCATGGCCGGTTTTTCTTTGGCCCACATTTAATTAACATAATTCACATGAAGAAGATTTCACAGGCTCTTCTCAGAGCCCATATAGTCCAGGGTAGTCTATTTCTAACATATTTACTTGGCTCTTGTTGACGTTTCAGACGTTTCAGTTTGAGACTCCTGGATTACTTGAGACCTCTGAATTACTATGGTAATAAGGTTGTTGTGGCATTGATAGGGCTGCTACATATCAATGTGTGACTGATTTACAAATTCTAACTGGCTCCTACCCTGAAAATAGTCCTAAATAAGCACATCTGTGGCCCTAAATAAATGATAGCCTGAAAACTGCTTTTCACACATATCTCATATTATTTTTTTCCATCCTAAATGCTACTGCCTAGAGAAAGGTCAACAATAGTTGCCCTAAAAATTAGACTTAACTCCATACAAAAGCAAAAACTAAAAACCCAAAAGTTGTCTGTTTACTCCACTATTTCACTATCACTATCACTATCAGTGAAATAGGCACTATTTCACTGATATCCAATTGACTATTTCTGAGTTGGCTATTTGATCTTGGGTAACTACAGAAGCAAAATCCTGAAAACAAACCAGATATAACCAAAGATATATCTTTACCCCCAAAGATATATGAAAAATCTGAGGGACCCACACATTTTCCTGTTTCTAAAGGAGCCAGAATTTTCTCATAAAACTCACTGCTTATCATCTTTTTAAAGCCTCAAAGGCTGAGATCCAAGGGATATGGATGTTCTGTGCATTTTCAGTTATCAATTACAAAACAAATCCTGTAACAATTTCCCACAGACTATCCAAAATTCTTTACAATGGAAATCCATTTGAATAACTAAACCAACTGCAAATTACTTGGGCACTATTTAGCAAGTCATACTAAACCATTTATTCTCAACTACCGTGACAGTCTTCACATGAGGACTGCCTACCTTAATCTGCAAGACGAAAAGGGCTACTCTTCTATCCATGGATGGTTTCTAACAATGAGGCAAAACACAGGGCCACATTAGTTGCAAACTGCAACAATGAATGAAAGATCAGAGATAGTACAGAGCAACCTCTAACAGTAGCAATGATAGGCATTTATAATAGTCTTTAATGTGGTTTAAAAGTACAACAATATAGTTAAGAACTACCTTCCCTGGCACAGAATACTAGGTCATTCTGAGACCAGAATAACAAAATATGATACAAAGAGGTAGTATGATGTTCAGTTTCAGGTGGAAGGAAATGAAAAATTGGGTGAGTTATTTAACCTCAGTGAGCCTTATCTTCCTCCTTTATAAAAAAGGACAATTTCTTTTCCACTTGTTTTAGACAATAAGTTGAAGTGCTTTGAAGAGGAAAAGTGATCAACTCCCATAATTACAGATTCGAGTAAGAGTAAATTAAATCATCCTAAAACCTGGACTTGGCCAGAGAATCAACGACAAACTATCTTCAACTTTGGGACCTGGTTTCAGAAAACTCTCCCTTCATCCCTATATAACAGTACCACCTCTAAGAGTGAGCTAAAATGAAAGTAATGTGAAGGAGTTTTGAGGTTAGCTAAGAATGACTCAAAGTATTTTCTTTAAAAAAGTGGCAAAGAGCTATTGAGCATTTTTGTATCACTGTTACAACACGAACAACTTAAATTCAATATTTGAGATGCAGAAATTGGAAAGCGTTCAGAAAATGCTCTGAAAGCTTCATTAACCAAGTTAAATGTTGGGGGAATGGGCTCATTCACAGTTCCCAAAGAAACTGAACCAAATTTAGACATTTTATATAAGTGGGAACAGTGAATAAGGCACATAATACAGGTGGCTATTAGCCACCTTTAGTCATTTTTTAACTATAAAAATAAACATAAGTAACTAATGGAATAACAAAATAAAAGTTTATTTTATTAGAATTAGGAATGTTCTTTCCCTCTGGGCAACCTGAACAGTCCAGTTACAATGAAATCTAAGAACAGTTATTTCCACAGCACAGGGTGCTCTACGCACAAAATTACAGGGTTAGGAGCAGTTAATCAATTTACCAATCTGATTGTCTCACCAACCCACCCCATCCCATCCCCCAAGTGCTCTATTACCAGGGTTTGTAGCTAAAAGAATTTGTTACATTAACTCCTTTTCTCTCTTCTACTAAATTTCAGTTCCTAATCCTGGTTGAACCACTTTATTACACTGCAGACTCAACCATTTCAAATGAAGTCAGCCAGTCTTGGATCTGTTGTGTATGTGTGTATGTATACATATGTGTATCTAATATATTTATTTAAACACATAGAAAACACATACAATCTGGGTTGTGGAAAATTACAGATAATTTAGTCTGATGATACTATATGCTACTCAATTTTATCACTGTGGTTTTTGTGTCCTGAGCTTTGGATCAAAATTTTATTTTAAATCACTGAAAGTCCATCTGCTGCTGATTGTTCAAATGAAGCATGCACTTTTCAAGAGAATGAAACTGACCTCAAGACGTGGAGACGTTGGTGCTTACTGTGAATAGAGCCCTCAGATAAGACAACTTACGTAGGTGAAACAGGGAAGCTGTCATAATACGGCTTGCCTATCCCAGCTGGGTGCACTGAATCTACTAACAACATAAGCAATTCACTATGGGAATTCCATCATATATGGTGGTTATCTGTTGAAAGCTTGCAAGTAGAAAAGGGCCAGTTCATCTTGATCATACAAATTAGGGAATGCACCCACAACTGCAATACCCTCAGGTAGTATGCCAACACTGAAACTAGAAAGCATCTCTAAAAAGCACTGTTCCTCACAGGTGAAGACTGGTATTATGAAGTGCACACACAATTTTGGGGTATTTGTTGCAACAGGAACACATGGATTTATGACAGTCAAACCTAGATACTGCAAAGTTAACTGGTAAGACTTTTTTTTTTTTTAAACACCACACATACACAAAGCATTTTAAAGGAGCCACATACATCTATCTAGCAACTCTGACTGCTTTTCAAAGTTACCAGGGAAAGGAACTTAGGCTTTCTTTAAAAAAATCTCCTTAGTT